>NC_083465.1:4134670-4322170 GCF_030014155.1 Tachysurus vachellii | reverse complement strand
CTCTCTCTCTCTCTCTCTCTCTCTCTCACACACACACACACACACCTTCTCTCTCTCTCTCTCTCTCTCTCTCTCTTTCTCTGTCTCTCTCTGTCTCTCTCACACACCTTCTCACTCTCTCTCTCTCTCTCTCTCTCACACACACACACACACACACACACACACCTTCTCTCTCTCCCTCACACTCTCTCTTTCTCTCTCTCTCTCTCTCTCTCTCTCTGTTTCTCTCTCTCTCACACACACCTTCTCTCTCTCTCTCTCTCTCTCTCTCACACACTCACACACACACCTTCTCTCTCTCTCTCTCTCTCTCTCTCTCTCTCTCTCTCTCTCTCTCTCTCTCTCTCTCTCTCTCTCTCTCCCTCTCACTCTCTTTCTTTCTCTCTCTCTCTCTCACACTCACAACTTCTCTCTCTCCCTCTCTCTCTCTCTCTCTCTCTCTCTCTCTCTCTCTCACACCTTCTCTCTCTCCCTCTCTCTTTCTTTCTCTCTCTCTCTCTCTCTCTCTCTCACACACACACACCTTCTCTCTCTCTCTCTGTTTCTCTCTGTCTCTCTCTCACACACACACAGACACACACACACCTTCTCTCTCTCTCTCTCTCTCTCTCTCTCTCTCTCTCTCTCTCACACACACACACACACCTTCTCTCTCTCCCTCTCTCTCTCTCTCTCTCTCTCTCTCTTTCTCACACACACACACACACACACACCTTCTCTCTCTCTCTCTCTCTCTCTCTCTCTCTCTCTCTCTCTCTCTCTCTCTCTCTCACACACACACACACACACACACCTTCTCTCTCTCTCTCTCTCTCTCTCTCTCTCTCTCTCTCTCTCTCTCTCTCTCTCACACCCCCCCCCTCTCTGTGTCTCTTTCCCACCTAATGTTCTCAGTGGTATATCTACACTAAATTATTTCATTAGCTAAAACCATCACTTTGCCCCAGATTCTTTTCTTTCTTTTTTTTTTAACTGAAAAAAATATTTTTTTTTAATCTCAGTCGCATCTTGCATCAAGTTAGTGAACGCATCAGAACCATGACGTATTCAATATTGTATAACGTCGTATCATTAGTATTCGTTTATACTTCACTGATATTTAGAAATAGTTGAATTGTCATACGGACTAATTTGTTTTGGTCATCTATGAAAAATCAGGGTTTACTTTTAGTGAATTTAGGCTCCTAATTCTTTCAAAATAGTTTGTAATGAAAGGTTTTGCTTTAGTACGACTAACATTGTAAGTATTACTCAAACTTTTTAGTAACGTAGTGAATGTTTACTAGTGAATTCTTACATGTATGACTTTAGTTTAATACCCAGATTTTTTATTTTTTTTTAATGCCGTAGTGTCGCTGTTTGTGTCTCTGGTGTTTTGTTGAATATGTTTTATTTTATTTCTAAGCCTTGACCTACAAAGTCTGAGCTACAGTTTTAACCTTGTAACTTTTATTCATTTATTTTTAAAACGAGCAGCGAGCAGGACAAATCCTTGAGAAGCTTCCATTCAGGATCTTACACAATAAGATTAAAACATGTGAAAGTAAAAGTTATGTATCAGAAAATGTAAAAATGTCATCTATAGCTGATGGCTTGTTGCAGGCTGTTCTCGTCCTGTCCTTGAACACTGAAGTGTGTGAGTGTGTGTGAGTGTGTGTGTGAGTGTGTGTGAGCTTTGACAGAGTAAACAGGAAAGGAATAAATCAGACTCTCGCCTCTCGCTCAGCCTGTGGCCAGCGGACGGAGTAAAAAAGAAAAAGAGCCGAGTCAGGTTCAATAAAAACAATTTTCAGTTCGTTCCCTTGTTTATGATGTTTGTGCACTGGGTTTTATTTCCACAGCTTCCAGCACCAGGGCTGGTGTAAAAAAATGGCTTCCAGCCAAATCCGAACTTCTTATTGCAGGAGAAATGGGTAATTTAAGTCTTTTTTTTTTCTCCTCCTCTGGGATTGGTTTCCTAAAACACTATGATAGAAGATTGGCTCTATGACTGATGGGAAGGATTGTTATCTAAGCAGTATTGGAGGTGAAAGTGCGCTCTGCCTCATTTCAGACCTGTTTTAAGTCAGAAATTGTACAAAAAAATGGCAGCACAATTTTTACTGTGGGTTTGATTTTGAGTGGGTTTTTTTTATTTTTATTTTCTTTTTTATTTATTTATTTTGATCAGAAAGAGAAAGTATCGTGTATCACTTCCTGTAACCGACTGCAGACTGGAAATACATGTTTTATTTATTTATTTATTTATTTTTAAATGTTCTATTTACAATGTAAGTCATTTGCAGGAGAAAAAATTTCAGGTAAAAAAGGTTAAAGCTTTTTTTAAAGTTTTAATAGGAAACAACATTTAAATAAATATGAACATATTTTATATTCAGGGGACCACACGTTAGTCTTTTTATTTTGTATAATTTTTGTCGCATAAATTCAAGCTAATTATTAATTTAATATAATTAAATATAAATAAATTACAGTTCACTTTATCTAATGAGTCGTGTTTGTTAAATAGAATAAATTCACTGACATGTTTAAGCAAATCAGTTCATATGGTTTAGTTTCCAGCAGCATCTGTTTACTTTGTTTACCAAGAATTAATGCAAATAGAATTTTTTTTTTTTTGGTCAACAGATCAGATTTATTCTGCATTCAGTGAACAGGATTTTGTGTAAAAGTGAATTAAAAAAAAATTCAAATGAAATTTGTCAAGTTTAATTGGCCAGTTAATGTGCACACAAATTTGAGTGTATTTGTTTATTTGTTAACAGGTTTTGTGGTTTATGAGACGTTTTATAACTCGTACACGATTCCTTTAATTGTTCTTTTTCCATTTTGCGTTAAATGACATTTTAGAATAATTTCTCTTTTTTATCATTCTGTCATTTCCACGAATGAAATCCTACACACACACACACACACACACACACACACACACACACACACACACACACACACACACACACAGACCCACACACACACACAAACCCACACACACACAAACCCACACACACACACACACAGACCCACACACACGCACACACACACACACACTCACACACACACTCACAAACACACACACAGACCCACACACTCACTCACACACACACACACGCACAGGCCCTCGCACAGGCCCACACACACTCATACACACTCTCTCTCTCTTTCTCTCACTCTCTCTCTGGCACACACATCCACACATGCACACACACACACACACACAGGCCCTCACACACACACACACTCTCTCTTTCTCTCACTCTCTCTCTCTCTCACACACACAGACACACATACCCACACACGCACACACACCCACACACACACACGCACAGGCCCTCGCACAGGCCCACACACACTCACACACAATCTCTCTCTTTCTCTCACTCTCTCTCTCTCACACACACACACACTCACACACACTCTCTCTCTTTCTCTCACTCTCTCTCACACACAGACACACACAGGCCCACACACAGTTTACACTTTGCTTAAGGTTAATTAAGTGGTACAAAATCTCTTTTGCACAAAATCAGCAACTTTCCCCACATGTTAGTTCTCACTCCCGTGACATTTATTTGCGTATCCGAGTGTGTTGTGCTTGTGCTTGGAGGACTGAAAGATTGCACCTTTCTTTTTTGAGAACGCTAGCAAAGGTCTGTCTGCGATTTAGACCGAGATCTCAGCTCAGCGCCGTATTTATGACAGGAAGCTGATGGTTTTTGGTTTGCTTGCTTAGCTCAGTCGCTGTCTTGAGTTCTTCTTGGTTTTGGCTCGATTCTGATGTCAAAAGATGTCAAAGTCGCTGTAAATGCTGGCACGAATTCTTGGCCCAGAATTAATTCTGTTTAATTCAGTTTTATTTACATAGCGCTGCGAGCAACACGGCACTGTTAACATGGTCAGAAAGAAAAGACACAAATCCAGATGTAGATTCAGATCTTGAAGAGATCTTCTGGGTGATACGGGATAGTGCTGTTATAAATCACTGCACTTTCACAGCTGGATACGGTAAAGTCAGCGTCAGTACACTGTGTACAGAAGGACACATAAATTTGGTCATTTTCTTAAGTATTTTGTTGAGACTTGAATGAACACACACAAAGTTTAGATTTGACTATATTCCTTGTTTTCCACGATAAAGAAAAAAACATATGGATGCGACCTACTTGCGTATTTTATGGTTTATAAGTTTTATAAATTTATTTAAGATGTATTAAGTTCATTTCGCCTCAGATTATTGGACTGATGCTAAATCTACCTAACGCTAAGTCCCAACTGTTAGCTATTTATTATTCTAATCATCATTTTTATTTTGAAATAAAATACTAACTATACGAGACTTTTAAAATTGTAAGCACAGAAGAAGAAGAAGAAGAAGAATGATCATAATAATGCTAAAAAAATAAAGCTTTTCGTTTTTAATAAAACAAAATGCACAATGTTTAATATTTTAAAATATAATAATAATAAAAAAATAATATTGTAAAATATTTTAATATTTTGGCTCTCTTTTTTTTAATCATTTTTAATGCATACTGTAAAAGCAGAACACTTTTTATAGTGATTGTGTTTCATCCTCCTTCTTAGGATGAAATTTTCTCTTTTTAAACGAATAAATAAAACAAATGCAAAAGTTGTAATGGATTAAAAGTTAGAAAACATGCTGTGTATAAAGAAAAACCATGAGAATATTTTTTCTTTCTTTTTTACTTTTTTGTTTCTTACTTTTTTTTTTTTTTTTTTTAAAGTGTATTTTTTTATTGTTTTGCTTTGGTTTTTTTATATATTATTTATTTATTATTTTTTCATTATAATTATTATTTTTTTTTTAAATGTTACTCTGTCTTTTTCCTTCCCAGTGCCATTTCCATTAGCGGTGATTTTATTACCATAAACCCAGCGCCAAACCTTCAGCCGAACGAATCAACAGCGCAGATGTTTTCCGCAGTTGAAGAAACTTTGTCCTTGCGCTTTTTCTCTTGATATAAAACTCTCGTGTCACTTCTCATCAAATTTGCTCCTGCGCTTGTTTTTCATATTGTTGTATATTATCTGGCAGAACCGACGACTAAAAGCGGTAAAGATAAACCAGTATGTAGGAATCTGTATGTTAATGTCTTTGTTAAGGTTTCACTACATCAATCTTGCGTCTAGCGAAGTCATTCGTTTAGCTTCAGACGGCCGTGTAATTGACGAGCGGCCGTGTTGTCTTTGGGTTAGAAGTACATGGATATCGTTCCACCATCTGGATTTGTCATCCGACGCTTTTTCCCACCACCAGATTTCGGTTTTAGAGAATCCTCCTTCTTTTTGTTTTTTTCCTCCCTCACTAAATCTCTAGATCTGCAATCTGATATTCATGCTTTTGCATATAATCTTTCCCATGCTCACTCGCTCCCTCTATCCCTCCTTCACTGACTGACTGGTTTTATGTGCACCGCCTGTCCGATACCTCTTAACATATCGTCTATTGAAGTGTAATTGTTCACAATGGAACAGGGGAGATAAGGCCGCGTGCTGAGAGTGTGTAAGCACAGCTGCTTTCAGCCTCGCGAGGCTGTGATGTTCCAATGAAACATGTGGTAAGACTTAGCGGGGGAACGTATGGAGCAAAACACAGCCACTCTTCCTGCAGGGGCTGGGAATATTAAAGAAAGAAAGAGCTAGAAGGGAAACAAGGGGGAGACAGGGAGCGTCTGAAATTGAGAAATATGATACCAGGAGAGCGCTGTGCAAGGAAAACAAAGTTACTTAAGCCTCCAGCCATTCCTGTTATTAAAATAGTATCACAATTTGATTGAATTTAGCATGTTTAGGGTAGAAGAAGCATAAAGGCCTCAGCTGGCTGGTGGCTGGAGGCGGATTTCAGTCTGTTGCTTCCAGAAGCTGTAGAGAAAACGCGACACATTTCCTATTTGTTATATCGCTAGATACGAGCGTACGCGGCTTTCTTTTTGTTTCCTTTTGGATTTTTTCGTAGAAGTTATCTAGTTTGCTCATCACACGTGGTTTGAAGTTCGAAGCAGCTCATTAACGAGTCAGATCCTCTCTTGTTTATCAGCCCCACCACATTCCCTTACTGTGCAATCAGTTCGAAACTCTCTCCATAACAGCACGTACACACACACACACACACACATGCACACACACACACACACACACACACACGCACGCACACACTCGGGGTATGATCTAAAAATGTGTGAAAACGGAGAAACAGCAAGTCAGCAAGGAAGACTGTCTTGTGTTACGAGTAAAGCGTAAACAGTGCAGGTGTAGGATGAAGTGTGGAAATTTCGACATGGAGATTACAAAGCGTACGGCCAGAAAGACGTCCGGCTAGCGTTCGTGTTTGTTTTCTAGCAAATGCTAATCATTGTGCGCTTCTCTCGATCCCACAGATCGCGCTAATCTTATCAACAAGAAAGAAAGCCGCCCACACGCTCGATCTCACGAACACAGCGGACCAACATTAAGCTTAGTAATGCTCAATCAAACAGTGACTTATACTGTAGGTCAAACGTATTAAAAGCATGTTTTATGTTTAAGGTGTAAATGTGTGATACAGACTCACGTAATCACATCCTCTGAGGAGCTTTATTTATCTTGTACGGTTACCGTTTTTAACGTTAAATAAAGAATGATTCATTCTTTTATCCATTTGCACATCACCAGCCATTTTTTCTTCTAAACTCTTCAAATGAAGACAGCTTTTTATATGAAAAAAACCTCGAAGAAAAAAAAGGAAAAGAAATCTCTTAATGACGTAGTAGAAGAAGTGCTTTAATATAATTGGCTGCACTTCTGTCGGAGCTGCTGTTACACAAAATAACAGAGATGGGGGACTCGAGTCATATGACTTGACTCGAGTCAGACTTAAGTCGCAAATTTGAGACTTGCTTGACAAATATTAAAAAAAGACTCGACTTGACTTTGACTTGACATTCATGACTTGAGTCTTGACTCGGACTTGAGTTAAATGACTCAGAGATGGGGGACTCGACTTGACTCGAGTCAGACTTGAGACTTGCTTGACAAATATTAAAAAAAACTCGACTTGACTTTGACTTGACATTCATGACTTGAGACTTACTTGTGACTTGCACATGTGTGACTTACTCCCACCTCTGCAAAATAAAGCATTAATGTCGGACGGTAGACTTCGCAGTCAGTGTCGCACTCTGATATTTTTTTTACTCTTTATTTTAATCCATCGCATTTAGCAGAGCAAGTCTTATTCACGGTTTCTTTATCCTTGTTTTGTCAACAAATATGTTTCCTTTGAAGTTATGGACTTTCCACAGGCTCAACATCTCGTCACGTCTGCTCCGATTTACTTGCACCCCCTCATGTGGTCGGTGTTTTAGGACACGAGTGCTTATTCCCAATCAAGTCCTCGACTTCTGCAGTATCTGCTCAGGAAATTCACTGGAAACCTGTGGGCTTAGAAACAGAGGTTCTTTTTAAAACCACCAACAAAAAGCCACATTTTTTTTTTTTTTTACTTTTGACTGAAATCCAAACTGGCCTTCACAGGTTTGAATGCCTGGAGCTGAAAAGGGTGAGTGGAAACATGTGAGTGACCCAGCTGAGCAGATTCAGATCCGTTTCAACCACAATCCACTTCTGAAGGCTGTGCTCCAAGCCATCTTTTATGAAGGTCTTCACTACATATGGGGAATTACGAGAGCTGATGCCAAACGCAGTGTGAAAGCTAGAGGAGGTAAAGGGTAATGAGTAAAGCGAGATCGTCTCCGCTTGCGCTGCTGCAATATTATGAACTCAGCAGCTCCCTGAGATCTTTATACAAACGAATTCATAAAAAAGAGTCAGGATCTTTAACCTTCACCTTTCGGAAATGTTCGGTTAGCTCGTGACGATTGATGTGAATGAATGCAAATGCAGGATTGTATTGAGAGGTCAAGCTTTGAGCTTCCATCGGTGGTGCAGATACCGGAATGTAGTGATGTTAGAGAATATGAAAATATTAGTAGTACTGACCATGATCTTAAGGATCTTTAATCACTGCTCAGTCTGACGTGCAGTTGTTTTAAATTAGTATTCAAGACTAGTTAAATATTTGAGCGATGTAGCCGAGGTTCAGCCGGTGGCAGAATTCGCCCACGATGCACCGTTTGTTTCCCTTTGGATTTTCTATTTATTTAGGTGTCAGTGTTTTGGTTAATATTTGAAGAAAGGAAAAAGACTCCTGGCGTAGGCCACACCCACTTAAATGCAATTTAAATGTGGATACGGATTGTTCAGCCCTGAACAGATACAGATAGAGCCATTGCATTCCACCCCTGCTGGATGGTATCCATTAGTCTGGGCGTGCGTGTAGCATTTGGCCACCTGCTGTCCTCAATGCCAGTGCCAGGACAGCAATGGATGGATTAAATGGACGTCCCTGACTAGACAAATGTGGAATTCTCGAGGCACTAATTACTCAGGAAATTTCTGCCAATTGGCACTGATGATTGTGCCCAGTTCTTTGTTCCAGCTCTGGTCAAAACACAACGGGGACAGAAGCATCTGTCCTTAATTCATACGCTTAAGTAAATGTATACTTTAATCATAAAATCCAGCATAAAATCCATTCTCGAAACGCAGGAGAAATGTTTTGAACCGTGATCTCTAGAAATCAAGTGCAGTCTCACAGGACAGCTTGAAAGAAGGCGAGGATGACTCTGCCACTCTCACATCACCTCATCACCTTGTCACTTCATCATCCTTACAGCAACAAGCAAAATGGGTGCCTGCTAAGTCGTCACTCCTGCTCGACAGTGAGCCAGAGGACGGGAAACCCTGTTCAATCAGTCTTTCATCGCCTTGGAACAGATCATGCTAGTTTGCTAAGTGCTCTGTCTGCTGTCTCTCACACAGATGGAGGTTGAACTTTTAAATCCCTGTACTGGAGGCTTTCCCACATCCAGGGCACAGAGCTTTCCATCAGCAGTTTCTCAGAGCCTCACACTCACACACACACACACACATATGCACCTTTATGGTCACAATGGCTTTGAGATATTCAGAAATGCCCCATGACAGCTGAGCCAACCGCCGATCTTTGTAACACTCCGCGACCTAGGATGTTTTAATGACGGCGTCCAAGATACATTAACTAAACACTTTCTTAAATGTCTTTCAGATGTTTCCCCCTCAAGCGTTCCCCTCAGAATGCTGGCAGACGTGAAGGGATCTGCTCCCATTTAGGGCTGAGACGATTTATTGTTTCTGGAGAAAATTGCACATAAGCTCCGGCGCTCGGTTCTGTTTGGAGCGAGAGCCGACAGACCCGGTTGTCATTTTTAAACAACAAGGCCGTGTTCAGTCTTCCCTGAACATGACTAATTAGAATTTCATTTAACAGCATGGTTGTTTATTCAACGCACCTAAAAAAAAAATCAATCATTCACTTGTTTTTGCCTTACAAATTTCTTTTGGATTCATAATGGGGAACCTTAATTACGATTGCTTGGAGGTATTTTGTTTACAACCTCCTGGCAGCACAGTAACACAGGTTCCAGTAGATCTTATTTAAAAAAAAAATAAATCTAATTACCCAGATGAATTCAAGAATGATGTTCGTCATTAATCTGGCGTAGAAGAACAAGATGTAATTAGGCATGTTAACTATATCGCCAGTTGCTATTGGATAATGTGGGTAAACCCTAAACTGAAGAGAGATTCACGGTCACTTTTTTTTTTCATTCCGAATGTTTATAAAATGATGCAAACAATTTTACTCACGTAAATATGGGTTTAAATTGTTAGCGACACGGTTGAGGGGATTTGTTGAGACGGTGGTGTTCCACCAGTGGTTGAGGTCAGAGCTCCGTGCAAGACATCCCGGTTAAAAGGTCTTAATGCTACACACTGGACAATCGTGTGCTTTCAAATTTGTTTAGTTTAGTTTAGTTTCTTAATTTATAAAGCACATTTAAAAACAACAGCCGTTGCAGCCAAAGTGCTGTACATCAAATAAAAACACACAAGAACAGTGCAAAAGTAAGAACACAATCCAAAACGAACCAAAAGAAAACATAAAATTCTTCACCTTCAAACAGAGTTAAAACATAGAGAATAAAAGTGGGTTTTTAAAGCAGATTTAAACAGTGAGACAGTGGTAGCAGATCTTAAATGTAGAGGGAGTTTGTTCCACAGCTTTGGAGCTGCCGTAGCAAAAGCCCGATCGCCCTTAGATTTAAAATGTGCACGAGGAACCTAGAAAAGGAATTGATTAGAAGACCGAAGAGATCTAGGGGTAAGGTATGGAGTGAGGAGGTCACAAATATACTGGGGAGCGCAGCCATGTAAAGCTTTAAAAACATAAAGTAAAATCTTAAAGTCAATACGGAACTTAACCGAGAGCCAGTGCAATGAGGCAAGTACTGGGGTAATGTGCTCACGTTTTCTGGTGCCAGTCAGTAATCTCGCTGCCGCATTTTGTACCAGTTGTAAACGGTCGAGAGATGATTTAGGCAAGCCAAAATAAAGAGAGTTGCAGTAATCCAATCTCGAAGTTGTAAAAGCATGAATTATAGTTTGAAGGTCCTTCATAGAAAGCATCTTCTTGATTTTAGCAATTGATCTTAACTGAAAAAAGCTGCTTTTCACAACAGTGCTAATTTGTTTATCAAAGGACAACATAGGATCAAAAACAACACCAAGGTTTCTAATATGATCACGTACATTTGCAGACAAAGGGCCATGCTGCTTTATAAGACCAGAAGACACAGTTGTTGGACGAAAAACTATTGTTTCGGTTTTGTCATTATTTAACTGTAAAAAATTCAGATCCAGCCAGCACTTAATGTCCTGAAGACAAGCAGAGTGGACATAGAGCAGTTATTGTTTTTAACAGGAAAATAGAATTGAGTATCGTCAGCGTAGAGATGATATGATAAATTATGTTTCTGAAAGATATAACCGAGTGGAAGCATATACAACGAGAAAAGCAAAGGACCCAAGATAGAGCCCTGAGGAACACCATAGGAGATTTGAGCCCTAGATGAAAAACAATTTCCCAAATTCACAGAAAAAGATCTGTCCTTAAGATAGGAATTTGTGGCCAAAGTTTGGGGAAGACCTGCGTCTGGGTGCCAAGTTCCTTTGGCCAGAGAGTGAACATTTTGAGCATATAGAAGACTGTTTTATAAACTGAATACTATGGCCAGACGGTCGACAAGAGCTTGCCTTTTTATCTGCCGTTGTCTGATTAGCGCTTCCTGATCAAACAGCATTGCTCATGATGCAGTATAACTCTTCTGTACTTTACATCATGTTTATAATAGTGCAGAATAAGCACAAATTCCTCACCTAACATGAGCTGGATAACTAAAATATAAGTTCTGTCTGAAGGGTAAAAGGTCCAACTGTTCTCTCAGGCTTGGCACATCTCTGATGTAGCTAGTGAGCTAACTCCAGGTAGATTGCATGGAGAGAGAAAATATATCTATGTATTTTTTAAAATCAAATCCATTTATTTATTAGTTGTTTTTTTTTTATTTTATGCCATTAGGGCAACTCCCTTAGGGCACTATATTATAAAGCATTGTTTTTTGTTTTTACCTGAATTTATAATCATCAGGGAAGTAGTAGCTCAGTGGTGTTGGACTACTGATAGGAATGTCATGAGTTCAAATCCCAGGGCCACAAAGCCACCATTCCTTGGCCCCTCAGTCGCTTTAAACCAAAAACCAAAAGAATCCCTGCTAGTCTTGCCCTAGTCTTCTGCAATATATCTGCAATTTATTCAGAAACCTATCAAGATTTTTTTTTGCCTCCTGATCAGGTGTTTGCTTAACATCTGTGTTTGCAGAACAATCATTAAAGCGATTGTTAAATCTATTGGGGTTAAGATAGAACATTCGTTTGCTCATGTGCTCGTTGCATTTTTATATTGCTTTGCTTAGCTGAGATGAAAAAAAAATTAATAAAGGAGACTGTAATCAATTTTTCTAATAACACAGAGGGTCTCCTGTGACAACAATAAACTGGAAAGACACGTGATGCCCTTTAGCTCCTCGTGTACAGGCCGTGGTTATTCCTGCATGCATGCTTTTTTTTCCCTGTGTGTGGCACGTGTCAGTGTTCTAACACATACATATAAGGCGGTTCACAGCTCTCGTTTTCTCGATTTTAAAAACAATAAAATAAATATACGGTTTGAAGTGTATTGAAAACTCTTGAGTTACTTATCAGCCTCAGAATCTGCTTTTAAAAACACATCTGATGACAAACCCCAGTACAACAAAACAACCTTTTGTATTTTCTTCTTTTCTGTTAACATGTTCTGTCTTCTAAGAACATTCTCTCAGCCATGGAGCTATGGCTTGCCTGTGGACCTTGAAGCTCAAAGAGACAGTAGAAGTCTTTGTTCTGGGAGTCAGTGGAAGCTCGTCGTGTATGATTCATGAACCTCTGGGCCTGAATTGAGGGCTTTTTCTGGGTCACATGGTTTACAAGTCTGCTCGTCAGCTTCTCTCTATTATGCTCCCCCTGACAGCTATGCATATTCTGTATCGTAGCATACCTCCTGTCACATCAGCTCCTATTACCAGCCCTTAAAACCTGAAAACCAGAAGGTCTTGGCCTTCTTCCCGCTGAGCAACACATCCAGCCAATCCATCTGCTTCACTGGTGGAGAATAAATCTTCTGTCTGCAGTTTGTCAGGTCACTCAGATGCAGTTGTTCCGATCATTACTTTAAAATATGTTCGGATCAAATGGAAGCAATTTAAGAGGAGAGCAATGCTCTCTATATAAGGGACCCCTGAAGAGACGATCGTCCATTTGCTCCGTCCCATCTGCTCTCAGAAAGCATGTAATGATATTAAATTTTCATATCGTAATCATTGCCTAACCTTTTACGACGTTCTATAATAGTGTTACGATGTTGTATTAATAAAATATGACAATCTTTTCTCTACCTAACCGAACCACAAGTGCATGTGAAACATTTGTTTACTCGTATTTTCTTGCTGGCTCTTTAACTTAGGTTCGCATAGCGCAGTTCATTTACATTTAGCCACGGCCACAAACGTCTATAAAAGGAAAAATTTACACCGAGAAATTCTGAAAGCAGAAAATGGCAACTAAACAACAAATGTGTTATTTGTATGTGTAATTGAAACAAATAAGCTATTTAACAGTTTTTTTTTTGTTAATTGTACAATTGGAAAAAGTTGGTTTACGTTCGTTTGGCTACTTAGTGGTCTTATTGATTCTTTAATTTTTAACAATTCGAATTATTTTTGCCAGTACAGTGTTCAGAGGCCGTGTAGGCTATAAATGAGAACCACCATCAAGTTAAACGTCAAAAATAAGATAAGATATACTATATTCTCATTTTCCAGGTAAAAATTATAATAGCCTGGGATATGCGAAAACCGGGGAAGTCGTGGCCTAATGGTTAGAGAGTTTGACTCCTAACCATAAGGTTGTGGGTTCGAGTCTCGGGCCGGCAATACCACGACTGAGGTGCCCTTTAGCAAGGCACCGAACCCCCCCAACTGCTCCCCGGGTGCCGCAGCATAAAAGGCTGCCCACTGCTTCGGGTGTGTGTTCACGGTGTGTGTGTGTGTGTGTGTGTGTGTGTGTGTGTGTGTGTTCACTGCTGTGTGTGTGTGTACTTTGGATGGGTTAAATGCAGAGAACGAATTCTGAGTATGGGTCACCGTACTTAGCCGTACGTCACGTCACTTATTTATTATTATTAAAAATTGCCTACTAAAGGTACAAAATGTGTGTCCTTATTCTTACCACCAGAGTCACAAGCAATATCTCTGTCTATATGAACGTATATCTGTATGACTGATATGAATGTATATGTTTTGTTCATTTATTTTTACTTTATAGTTGTTTTTTATGCTTTTAGACAAATTAGTAATTTTATCAAGAGAATCACACTTTCTTTTTTAGCTGTAGATAAATTTCATAATACAAAAAAAAACTTCTAGTCAGAGAGAGAGAGAGAGAGAGAGAGAGAGTTGTGCGATTACATCTTAATGAACATGTTCACAGTGGTAATCCAGAAACCTTTTAAAACCCGACTCAATTTTGTGTTCCTTTCCCCGCCCCTCATCCCTTCGGACACGGTGACCCAGTTTGTGTGAAGCGGCCGTTGAAGGCACTTTGAGATGGTCCACATGGATTTGGTGAAGGGCTATGTGACTGACCCCACATGCACCCGAATTGTTCTCCCCTTCTTTTCCTGTATCATCTTCCTCCTCTGTCTCGCCCTGCTCTGCCTTGCTCCTCTTCACCTTCCTCACATTTTTTCTGGCTGCTTGCCAGGTTAAGATTAATTGCATGTAATTATTCTGACACTGATGTATCAACGGGGGGTTCTGCGTATATATCCTGGGGTTTTAAGGTGCCTGTAGTTTTCCCGTTGAGCCGAAGCTTTAGACGTGGTGCGCGCTTCACTTCTCCCAAGACACAAGCCCTAGCACCCACAGGCTCTTTCCACTCCTGGCCTAATTAGTCTCTCAGCACGCACGTAACACTGCGTATATTTATCAAACACATTAATTAGTATCATTAATTAGTATTATGTACAGTGTATAGGTACATGCTTTATATTTGGATACAGCTGGGTCTAAGAGGGTGATGAAAAAGGAATGGTTCTAGTTTTGTTTTAATCGTGTTATTCGTTTCTACCATAGAGAGCATATTGCTTCTAGTAGACTTCCTTTAACGATTTTATTTAATCTTTTACTAGATTACAAATTCTCAAACCTTATCGGTCAGATGTTAATTTTCAGTAACAGCAGTTCCAGCTGTAACTCATATCAAAATTATATTAGAAGTATAGAAGCCAGTGAAATTCTTTTTTTCGCATATCTTAACTTTAAAGGTTGGGTTCAGAGCACAGGGTCAGGCATGATACAGATCCTCTGGAGCAGAGAGGGTTAAGGACCTTACTTAAGGGCCCAACAGTGGCAGCTTGGGTGCTGGGGCTTGAACCTTGATTCTCCGATCCACAACCCAGAGCCTTAACCGCTTGATCCACCACTGACCCTGGATTAGGATTAAATGTTATGTGAGAGGAAGGAGTCTCCAGTGTCGGTCCTTTGTAACAGTTCAAGGTTATGAGACTGCTTATTGACTTTGAGACAGAGAGAGAAATGTATGGCTGTATCACATGACCACACTGATGTTTATGTTAAGTGTTTTAAACGGCACAACGTTTGTTGCGGTACGATACGGTACATCATAGGTCACATCACACTACACCTTGTAATATTAATTTACGGTACATTAATTAAGGTGACTTAGTCGTTTGGCCCAAACGGTTAAGTAAAATGTGTTTGGTTAAAATATAAAATCACAAATTTGCATAAAGCATTTAGTTAAAATACTGTACATCAATTCATCTCTCTCAAACAAGCTGAACATTATATCTGAGGTATTACAATTTTAATTTTAAACATCTATCATCAAAATCATATTTGCATGACAGGATGAAATGAGTCACTATCCAAAGTTACTATTTCGTTCTCTAAGGCTCTGTGTGAATTTGGTGAATTTTTCAGGCAAAAACTCGGATTGGCAGTTTTAGATTTTTAGTATTTTTTTGACCAAAAATTTAGCATTTTCTGTTATGTTAGAGGGGTGAAGACTAACATTGAGGTTTGATTGATATCCTCTTAGCATGCTCGACAGCTGAGATCTGGTATTCTGTAGTATACTGTAATACACTGTCATCAAATATTTTGCTCTGCTATATCGCAAGAATGAAGGGACCCATTCACGGCACTGAGACCTTTGTGACAGGAATTCATGTTTGACTGGGAACTCTGTGTGACCAGATGAACAGACTTTAAAAAAAAAAAAAAAAAAAAAAAAAAGCTTTAAAAGTTTAAAAGTGCTCCAGTCATATGTCAGATATATGGATGATGCAATGCTTCGTCAATGCACTCAGCATCACTTACACCAGTGGCATCCATAAATCTTTCAGTATTAAGACATCTAAATGCTTCAAAAAAATAATTTCTAGCCAGAGCAGCAGCAGGAACAACAGTTCTGCCGACTCCTCTGAGCTCCGTGACGGCATGATGTAGGAAGCTGCACCTGTGTGTGCGGATACATGATCCCCACCACTTATGTTTAAGACATTACAGCCCCCAAATGTCTTCTCTGCAGTGTGTGTTATGATTGGCAGTACGGTGCATGAATATATGTTACATACATCCGTAATAGCACATAGTTAACTAAAGGGAGTAGAACAACTACAGGAATTCTACAGTTCCTCCGGTACTTTAGTTTATTAAAGGAAACCTGTGTCATGGATAAATGATCATAATGGATGGAAATGAGCTACATGTTGATTATAGCTGGTAAAAAGTACCCAGAATGTTTAGACAGGTAAAAGTGTCATTACTCGTCTAAATAAAAGTTCACTTAAGTTAAAGTAGAAAGACATAAACACTTATTATAATTTGATGAGGAAATATGGAAGTGAAAGTGGAAATTTCTCCTATGAGAAAACATTAGCCACGGCTAACTAACAGCTGCTTTGCTCCTCACCTCTCAAAACTAATCCTTAATATCTGAAGCTAGCTGTCACAGTACAGAAATATCCACTGATGCTAATTAGGTCCATTTGCACTATCACATCTGTAAGAGTTTAGATCATCGATGTAACATCGTACTGGTCTTTAGTTTTCGTTTTTTTTTTTTATATTTCTTTTGCTTAAACTGAGCTTAAACGCTTTTGCTCAAGAAATCTGGCAATCTGGCAATCTGGCAACCTCAAAGGTATAAAGTAATCCGAGGTGATTCAGATTATGCGAATGGAAAGCCAGGAAATCGACTTAAGCAGGTGTGTAAACAGAGTCTGATTGTGAGGAACTTTCCCCTATAAATATTGATATAACTTGTGGTCTTGTGAGACTTCACCTAATTGTAGCCCCCTTATGGAGGGATTTCTGTATTCTGTTTTTTTTTTTTATTATTATTATTTTTTTTTCTGAAGTCCGTCTGTCCATACTGATGAACGTCTCAAAGCTGGGACAGTGAAGTAAAATCAGAGGGCTGTGATTGATTGATATATATATATATATATATATATATATATATATATATATATATATATATATATATATATATATATATATATATAATATTATATAATATTATATTTAGTTACAGTTGTAGAAAGTAGAAACTCCAGCCTTCTTTTATCATTATTAAGTTATTATATTTATTACAAAGTTCACGTAGTCGTATAAGTTTCACCCAAACCTCAGTAAGTCGGTCATCTTGGACCTAATGCGCTCTTAAGAAAGTTCAGGAATAAAAAGTAGTATGGCTCTAATAAACAGGCAAAATACTGTAATGCACACATAAATAATGATCATAAAATAAAATCTGTACCTAGGGGGTCCGTGAAATTTATTTTGCCGTTAAAGGGCTCTCTGGCAACAAAGCGCTCGAGATCTCTTGCCATAAACAGAGGGTTTTAGCTGAAGCACATGCTTACACTCCGCCAAGTCCTCCAGAAGCCACATCTGAATAAACATGGCAAGGAAAAACTCATTATTATGTTGCATTCATGTCCTTCACATTCCAAGTTGTTCTGTTTTTCTAAGACGCTTCGACTTAGGCTTTTGTAATTGAACCCAGTCTCTGATTTCACTTTTGCTCCAGGAGGCTATCAGGCGCCTCCTTTTGTTCATATTGATTTTGGGTTTGATTTAAGAACAAGGGGAGCCCTGCAGCAGGCGACCAGAGAGAGAGAGAGAGAGAAAGAGAGAGAGAGAGAGAGAGAGAGAGAGAGAGAGAGAGAGAGAGAGAAAGAAAGAGAGATAGAAATGAAAAGAAGATGAGGTGTCTCTAGTGTGAATGGTTTAAGTGCTGGTACAAGTGATCCTTTTTCATTTTCTCCCCCCCAACCCCCCTTCTGTTTAATGCCTGTGGTCCTCAGGCCCAGCACCAGCCTAGCATTTTCAAGAGCCAAGACTGACACTAATAAAGATATACAACAGCAGCTGTTTAAAAAAAAAAAAAAAAACAGAGGAGAGAGTGATTTTGTGCCCTCGTTCACCCTCCTGGTGCTATCATTTTACTGCCATGCTGATATGCTTTTTGCTATTTTCATTGCTGCTCCGGAAGATAAATCAGCTCGACGTGTTAATCCTTTTACTCAGAGGGGGAAATCATTTGTTTAAAACAATTGCATTTTTATCTATTAATGCTGTTACTAATGGCGTCGCTGTAGAGATATGGAATTAAAAGCAATCCAGGAGAAATAAAAATAAAACATAAAAATAATTCTCCTCATGTTTTAAAGGCTATAGGAACTTATTTAAGGGGGGGAAAAAAAGGCAGTGACTTCATTCAAGAGGTTTTTAGTAATAGTTGAGGTATAATTTATGCAACGTGATTTCTGTTTTAAATCATATTTGTACTTGTCAATAGGAAGGAAGGAAGATAACAGCTGCTGTGTTATCTTTTCTTACTGGCTTGTATGGAACATTGGACCCCCTGGGCTAATCGCATCACTGGGCTTTGCCACTATCTAGAGATTCATCTACTATCCAACTTGGTAACAAGTAGAAAGCTTTTCCTTTTATTCCCTCCTTGTCTTTTTGTTTTCTCTGTAGCAGCTACACAGAGCTGGTAGGAAAGTGGACACCCAGTGCAGTATCTTTTTTTTCTGAGTTCCTGTCCTGCTTAAATGAGGTTCAGTGAAAAGCGTTTTTATGGAGTTTACTGGAAAATCTGGAGTCTGTGTGCCCTGAACTTGACATGCCAGCAGGAGAACATGTTCTACTTTTATTTCCTGGCAGTGGATGTATACAATCAATCAAGATGCAGAATTCCTTCGTTTTTAGCGCACAAAGATGCAACAAGTTTCAGATTTAGCTTCTCTATAACCTAGCAGGCACTGGGGCAGTGGGGGATCAAGCGGTTAAGGATCTGGGTTGTTGATCAGAAATGATCGGGGTTCATGTAACACCACGGAAAAGCTGCCACATTTGGGCTCTTAACTAAGGCCCTTAACCCTTTCTGCTCCAGTGGTGCTGTATCATGGCTGACCCTGTGATCTGACCCCAAACTCCAAATTTGAGAAATGTGACGAAAGTATTTCAGTGTGCTGTAATGCGTACGTGATAAATATAAAGCCTTCTATTCTATTCTATGTTCTACAACAGACTAAAGAGGCACTTGGGCGGTTTAGGGAAAAACCATCAGATAGAGCTGGGGCTGAATTCTGACCAACCTTTAAGAAAATGTCTATATTTTTCAATATGAAGACGTTTGATAAACTTCAGCGTGGAGGCTCCTTTTGAGACGGTGCTGTCAAAAAAGAAGACTTGAATGTGTTATGTAACGGCTGTGTTTCAGCGCATGTACTAGTTAGACTACTTTATAGTTTTGGTAATATGTTACATAAGTATAAAGACGGCGGTGTTTTTCTCACCCTGCCCCAAAAAAAGGACACATGTCTCCTGTCTCTGCTTTTGTCTTCTATAAGAGCGCTCTCCTAGTGAGAGAGCGCAGCACGAGTGCATATAATCAACACACACGCACACACACACGGAAAGATGCCTGGAGACGCAAAGAAGCACATAAAAGCAGAGACTGAAAAGAAATCAGGCCAGAAAATGTCACCAATACTTTTCTGAAGACTGCTTTTGACATGACTGAGTGCAGATTCGAAGCTGTCTGGTTACAGTATGTATTTATGTTACAGCCTTTGTTTTGTTTTTTGGACCAGAGCAAGTATTCAGACAGACTACTAAGTTATTCAAGTGCATGATAGTCTTCTAATCTGGAATTGTAGCTTTTTCATTTATTTAAAGGTGGGGTCTCCGTTGTTTGAGAGTCGGGACGACAAACAAAACAAAAATCAAAACAATCATGTAGCCAATGAGCAGAAAGGGGCGGGGCTTGTCAATAAGGGCGGAGAGAGTGTTCAGTGAGCATGTGTGACATTAGCAAAAAGCGGTTTTAACATTGACATGGAGGATAAAAACAATGAAAGAAAGCGAAGAAAGGCTTACGATAAGGTAAGAAGTAGGACGTGTTAATATAGGATCAGCTTTCCAGCGCTGGAGAGAACTGAAGGAGCAGGAAGTTGGTCACATATTCACAGATTGGAGTTTCCCGAGTCAATAACTCCTGAGCTAAACGCTGTTACTACACAAATAACACCTCTTTTCTATCGTAGTAATGTAGAGACGCAGCTACAACCGCGTTTTGTGTAGTAACAGCGTTTAGCTCAGGAGTTATTGACTCGGGAAACTCCAATCTGTGAATATGTGACCAACTTTACTTAAGACGCCGAGGCGCTTTTTTCCTTCTCGATAGTTGAGTAACGTTGGTTTTGTTTTGTTACACAGAACTAATATATTGCCGTCCTTTGCATGATTATGCTTGTGTGTCATTTTTGCTTGTTTGTTTATCTGCAATCGTATTGTTCTTCCCTTCAGCTATGATAAAGACACATTTCTTTCCATTAGGTGCCTGGGTAACGTATGTATGTGTGGGCGGAGCTATCAATACAGGAGTGGGACCCATTTAGGTTAGGGGCGTGTTTGTTTTGGTGATTTTATATGTCAACATTGGCTTTCAAACAACAGAGACCCCACCTTTAACATGAACAGTAGTCGTATACTTTCAAAGGCTGGACACCGAACGATGTTTCTGCATGATGTGTAGATCTCAGCTTATAGAATTTGTCATGTTTTAAAGATTGAAGCAACAGATTCCAAAATAACTTTTCAATAAATGAGGAAATCTCCCAGAACAAAATGCGAAACCATAAACATTTACAAATAAATCAGACCTGATCAGTCATTTAATGTTTATAACTCTCTGTATTCTTTACACAATCGAGTTCGTCACAGAAACGCGGCTCTCTGAGAAGTCACTGGTCTGGTCAAAGAGATCAGGTGATTAAACGATAAAATCTGGTTGGTCAAGGCACACTCGTGAGTAAATACATCAAGTAATTCATATCCAGGAGATTTATGAGGATTATTTGTTTTCTTTTTCCACATTTTATTTATATGTTGAAGCATTTTTACTTCTTAAAGTAACAGCCACACGGTTCCACCAAGTACATAGCTGGGTATCATGTTTAAAATGAGAGACCTCCACTTCTGGATTTTGATGTAATGGTGCATCGTGTCATGATGGGAAAATATATTGCAGCAAACATTAAGATTCAGGATGTATAACCCGACTCTGAATACGAGGAACCTTCCCTTAAGTCACCATCTCTAAGTTTTGGATTTTGATCTTTTACGACAAAAAAATTTGGCGTCATCCAAAAAGACAAAAAAACGATTTGGGTACTTAGATGATATATTAGACTCAGCTCTTAAACATTCACCTCAGAGCACAAAACGCTCATCTGGACTTTTTTATAGTACTAATGGCACTCATCTCTCTCATCTTCTGCCTCTTTGTGTCCGTATGTCAACAGCTTCTCTTTTCTCTGCTACGTAGCCGATCCAGTGTAGTCATTTTCATACATTTTCCATGCCTGAAGGCCGGCGAAATCTTCTGAAAGGAAATGGAAAGCTCACTGTCTCAGTGCCTCTCTCACACAACCACACGTCGAGCGTTTCCTCATCTCCATCCTTTCATTCCTTACTCACATATTCCTCTTTCTGTACACTCTGTAATCAGGGATGTGATTACAGTCTGACACTTTAGCTCGACAGCTGCTTTCATCATATCAACAATCCGCAGTTTGAATATTTACATTTCACGACTACACGGTTATATCATCAGGCATTGTTTCCATGTTCTCAGGCTACAGCGATGCAGCACTGTCCGCAGGCTACGAGGTCGATTTCTCCCTCAAGAAAACACTCCTGACTGAACTACAGGCTGTTTTCAGATCGCACTTTTACCAATGCTAATAAGCTGGGAATATTTCACTGGCGAGGTGATGGACTTCTCAGTCCTCTCGGGACAGGAAGTGTGCTGGCTGGCATTTACACGTTTTCGACAGATCCAGAGCCTGAATACATTTCCTCTGGGCTACGCTGATGTTGTGATATTTCAAAAACATTTCATTCTTTCTTCTGTTTCTTCTTTGTGCAGTGAAATTAGCTGAAAATAGTACTAGTATTGTAATGAATACCCAGAGTGAATCACATAAGCGCTACTCAGATCGTTGGCACGTCTCGTTATGTGTGATCCTTATATAGTCTTGAACGAGGTGTTATTATAATAATCCCTTTAAAGTCTAGAGAACTTTTAATTTCATTGGGCTCACTGTTTGTTTCATGGTTAAGTAATGGGGTTGGGGATGTTGTATCCCAGTGGTTAAGGTGTCGACCCACCAATCGGAAGGTTGTGAGTTTGAATCCCAGGTCCACCAAGCTGCCACTGCTGGGCCCCCGGAGCAAGACCCTCAACCCTCAGTTGTATAAAAATGAGATAAGGGATCAGGGCGTCTGCCAAATGCAGTTGAAGTAAATGTAATTGAACAAATAAAAAAATAAATATGCTTTAAAAATATTAGAGAAATGTTTGCTCAGCTTATTATTCCAACTTTGGATGTATTTTCTGTCCAGTTTGTCTTTTTTTAACATCTCATTCTGCATAATTTAGCCCTTTATAATTCACCTCAAGTAGTACAGTAAATCCTCCGGTTATTTCTGCAGCTTTGAAAATAAGTTAGTTTGATAGTTAAAAACTTGCATGCTTCTTTTAAATAGTATACATCCTGCACCATTTTGAACACAGTCATCGATCCTCGCTTTCAACTCAGCTACTAGTTGAACACATACTCCTGTTTCGTGGCAGACAACACCAGTCTGTCAGAGTTCTCTCCATTAGAGTGGCTCCTGCCAGTCTTTATTTCGAAGCTGTCGACCAATAAGTTCGGACGTCAGAGGAGCAAGGAAATGTGGCGAGAAAGTCAAGCCAGTCATTTGTTATCGAGTGAGAAGAACAGGAGGAAATAGCTGCCAGGACAGCACAGGATAGGAGACGGCATATGGGTTCATTTCCCAGGGCTGTATTCAGAGTCTGTGTATACTTGAGCATAAAGGTTATGTCAATATTTATGCAGGGAAAGTTGTTCCTATTCAGAGTCTGGTTCCACACCCACTTTAAAGCCACAGAAATGCAGGTTTTTTTCTGATTTAGTTGCGGTGCTCGGTGTTATTTTTGATATTCAGATTCCACTTTGCAGTGCACTGGGCTTCATTTGATGAGTGTCAGGTAATTCTTTCAGCATAAAAGCTGGCAATGGCTCATACTCATCAGCCTATGTGCTTTCATTTGGAAAATGGGTCCTATCAGCGTGATCAAGGTCATGTGAATGTTAACGTTCATATGAAGCAACTGCTAATCAGCATTACCACTGGGAGTCTTTTCACGGGCACTTAGAGTTCTCAGGATCTTGGCTCTAAGCTCCGGGCTATGATTTGCAGCCCGCTGTAGTATCTCATTTCATCATTTCGCATATATCTATGTGAATGATGCATCATCACCACCGGTCTCATTATGAAAGCCTTTTTTATACGTCATCCCTGCAGCGTATGTTTAAACCCGGTCTTTCCTCCTCCTGGATGTCAGGCAGCTTGTCGCACGCGTGTTAAACGACTTTTTTTGTCTCTCACCAGCATCTATTTGCCCTTGCATTTGTTTCCCTCCATGAATGTTGGCATGCAATTCTGTGTGTGGATCTGCATGTTCCTGCTGGAGTGTCCATTGCTTACTGTCCACTCGTGGCTGGGCGGCTCAGGTGCTTGTAATTACCCTGGTAATAAGACCTGGAACGACTCCACCTGTCTCTCATCGGTCTCTCCCTTCCTCTGTTTTTCTCTCCGTCTCTCGGCTGACAGCAAGGACACGCTTCATCACATCACATCATGGTGCTGTGCGCTAGCTTTTTGTTTACGCACAAAGCTTTGATTCTGTGTGTGAGACTTTTGTGTCATCGTCTGTCATTTATTCCGCATTACCATATCCAAGCAAAGAGCAACAAATGTGTATTCAAATGTGTATATCTAACTAGCCTACCATACCATTAGTCACTGAGCTTGTGGTTCGTGTTTGTAATCAGAAGATTTGCTTTGCATTTTCACCCTAAATTAGAGAAAATATCCTGAAATTCTTGGTGGTTATTGAGTTCCTATAGCTTGACTATAGCCTACATCCATGATACGGTCACGTGACCTGCTAATGATCGAGTACGTCTATGCACACTGCAGTAAGTGCTTATGATGAAGGTCAAAGCAATCAGTTTGTAGTGTAAAAACCGCCATGAAGACACACTTTCTTTTGTGAAATTGATCAAAATTACTACTACACACGTCCTTTACATCCATTCACGTTGCTAATTACATATTGTACTGCAGAACCTCAGCAGATTTCAAAACTGACCTTTCACAAGCAATATCTGTCAGGTCTATAACTCATATTCACTCTATATTCTTGTATTGCATATTATTTTATCACACTCTACCCTGATTCTGGTCACATAATCACATCACTTCAGAATGAATGGAACTGGCACAGGTAGCACACACTACTGCAGGAAGCTAGCGTGTGCATGTTTCCCACTGGCACCATCACCACATAATTACGGGCACAAGTGCCCGCTACTGACAGATCACCTAAAGTCCAGCCAGCAGAAAATCAGCGCACCTGCACATCGTTTCAGCTCCTGGCACGTTGCTCCGGTGGAATAATAGTCAAGAGTATCAAAACGAGGGGAGGACGGCGTTATTGCGAAAGCCGCTCGGCCAGGAGCGCCGACACCAAGAGCCGCCTCTGTTTTACAGCAAATACTCCGAGAAAGCGGTCGTTCAAATAAAATCAAGCAAAAATGACTTCCACTGATTACTCCAGAATGTTTTAATTCCTCGAGGTGAATAGACTTGTCTCATTATTTTGTATCACATATCACAATTCCACATGCACAATAATTGGTCTATTGGTAAAATCATTTTGTCCAACAAAAAATTTTCATAATTTCAGTTACCATTATACGATTCTGTTAGGACAGAAAACGGCAATTCATTTTCCCACACACAAAAAAAAAAAAATCCCCAGCTCTGGTAATATTTATACTGCAAGGTAGACATTGATGCTCTCACACTGTTGTGTAACAGTATAATAGGAGCGGATGCCGGATTTATCATTGATATTGTGAAGTTTTATGTAATAAGACAGAGTCTGTATATTCAGATTCAGGTTTGTGAGGAAACAACAATTCACATTTAATCCAGAGAGACTTGCATTTAATCTCAATTTGATACAACTGAGCAATTAAAGGTTAAGGGCCTTGCTCAGGGACCCAGCATTGGCAGCTTGGTGGATTAATACGTAAGTGATAACAGGAAATATCTGCCGTATGTTCCAGGTCAATAAACTAAATGATACCTGGATGAATAACAGGACACCTTGTTATTCATTCATAAAATCTCAATTGTTTTTGAATCCTTTAAGGAATAAAACACTTTGTGACATGCTGATATTACACATCGTGAAGCACATGTCGAGCACAGTACCTCAGTAATGCTGTGTGAAAATACACATCAAAGATTTTATGCGCTTTACTTGGATTCGACTCAGGATTCAAAGATGGAAATCGGCTTTTCTGAGTTACACAAACGGGAGGGAAAAGTTCGATCAAGAAGCTCTGAAGGTTTTTTTTTGGTTTGTCCTGTAACAGTTTCCCTGTTACTCATGTACCAGGAGTACTCTTAATGCAGCTATGTAATTACCTACCTGAGCAGTAGGGGGCGATCTGTCCAGGTGAGACAGAAAACCAATATATAAGGTAACAAAGAAGGAGTCAGGAGGAAGTTAAGTCTCTATCTCCTTTGGAGCAGCTTACCTCATGGTGGTTAGGGCCTTTGTACCCTGGTTGAAGAACTTACAGTAATAGTTCTAGACTCAATCAGGGTTTGTGTTCGGAGCATGGTGGATTTAATACTAGCTTGAACATCTGAGAAAGGTGGAAAAAAGGAGTTGAGTTACATCATTCACTAAACAACCACAACGTTGGACTGCAAAGTTCGATACTGAAACTCTTTCTGGCTGAATGGTTGTCGTTGTTGAGAGTTTCACTTAAACTAATATCAATGGAATAGGTGTTACAGTCCCATGGTGGAATCTTTAAAGGTTTAAGATCAGTGTTTAAGATCAGAGGCTCCCATGTACGCTAAAGATCCTTAAGTAGCTACAATCAGCATGCCTAATACTGGTACATAACTATGTGTATAACCATCTCCATGCAGTACTTTAAGTTTCACCAGGTCTGTTGAATCTTTGTGATGAGATCATAAAATCCTCGAATATTACACAAGACATTCACTGATTACACAAGACATCTACTACAAATATAAAACACCCTCCATTACCTTCACAGTAGTGTTAGTTTCGTCAGACGAGACTAGACGAAATATGTTCGTCAACAGCCTTTTTTTTTTCATGACTAAGACGAGACGATGACAAGACTGCACCACTGCCCAAAAACGCTGACTAAGACTAAATTAACATGCATTATTGTTGACGAAAAAAGACGAGACGAAAATGTTTTGTATAAAATAAAAACAAAGATGAAATCTCTCTTCATTAAAATCTCTCTCTTTTCGTCTACAATTGTCTCTGCTTTTTCATCAGCTGTTACGCCTTTAGAATATTCACAACGAGTTCGCGTTGACAGCTTATGTCCCGATGGCCGGTCTTTGCATTACGATTAAAAGCAGTATGGATAAAGTAAAAAATGTGATGTGCAGTCAAGTTCGAGTGTATGCACTGTTTAAACGAGTGTTCTCAACTTCTCACTGATACTTTTGTGATTCGCGGAGTTTTGACAAGTTTTATAGCCTTGATATTGTTTCTTATTCAAAAGTGGTGACAGAAAAAACTCCGCACCCCCCAACCTGAAACCTCTTCCCACGCCTCTGTCATCACATCATAATCAAAATGAATAATTAGGCTTAAAAGCAAATGTATATGTAAGGGAATCAAGTTTAACAATTACATGTAATATTGCTCCAAATATCATCAATAACTTAGGCTTTTCATTAAGTTATTTATTTCCACTATAACAATTGTGTTCCTGATATTATTGTATTTAATGAGGCCTTGTTGTATTTATTCCAGATGTGGTCAAGCTACAATTTTTTGACTAAAACTAGACTAAAATTAAAAGACTTTTAGTCGACTAAAACTTGACTAAGATACCTTGAGTTTTCTTTTGACTAAAACTAGACTAAAATGACGAGACTTTTAGTCGACTAAAACTTGACTAACAAAAAAAGATATGTGAATGACTAAATATGACTAAAACTAACAAGGACATTTGGCACAAGACTAAGACTAAATTAAAAATAGGTGACGAAATTAACACTACTTCACAGTCCATTGATCAGGATGTCATGCCGTGTTTCTTTAATACAAAGTACTATAGTATGCTCTCTGCAGATCAGGTTCCATCTTCTGGTCTGATGAGATAAACAAAAGAGAAGTATTTGGAGCTCAGGCGGGTTCCTCTGTACTTTATCGCTCTTGTCCTCCTGCCAGCACTGAAGCAGCTGATCTCCCAGTCCGTGCTCTCCAGCGATGACTCTTCACTCAAGACTGAGTGGCATGTGCAGATCACTGATTCAAAATCACGCTTTCTTTAATCCTCTCCACGTGAGCTCCCACTCAGTGCAGCCTCTAGGCCCGGGCTTTTTGAGCCATTTGATTTCTAGGGTTCTTTAATCGTTATGCAGTACAGCTATTAACTGAACGAGAGCAGCGCTTTAACCTCTTTGAATCATGATCATTTGTACTGAAAGCTTTAACCAAATAAAATCACATTATTAAATTATTTTTGTAATATACACAGTTATTTCTGACTCGGAACGATAATAGAAGCATAAAGTCGAATTGCCGTTCTGTGTGGAAAAATGCCGGCGAATGCAGGAAATAAATATTTTGTTTGTATTTATGATGTGGTGACTAGACTCCGGCGACAAGAGTAGAACATAAGCTCTGTCACTGCGTAGTTTGAAAGGAAATGGTCAGTAAGTTGGAAATTATGCACTTTAGAAATTATACTTTTTTTTTTTTTTTTTGAAAATAAACCAAGTAGTTCAGTTTTAATGTAATGTCAAAACTAAACAGTTGTTTAGTGTACAATCGAACGCAGATTAGGATGGTGGTCACTTCTTTCTTTGCTATCAAAATGCCTCTCTTTAACAAACAAAGGTGACGATGAAATAAAAACAAATTCATATCGTGTTTATTTTGGTATTTTGTCCATAGAAAAGGACATGAGATTGAGAATTCTGCTTTATTCACAAAGAAAATTCCAATGTCCAGTGTTGTACATATTGTACATACGCCATGACGTATCGTTCCTCGACCAAAAGTATCGTATTATTTTAGACTCGCGTCGCTTTGTTCTGAAAGATAGCAGACACGTATGCACATATCTGTTATCTGTATATTTATTTAAATGTCCATATGCTCTTACAGCATATCACCAACAGATTACAACCTCAGAACTTTTTCTCGTTTTTTCCCCCCAACTCATTTCTTTTCAGTTCATTCTCTGAAGAGCAGGGGTTTGTACTGATGAGGGCCACGCAGGTGAGATGGATTTCTGGCTGTTGCCGGAGGGATATTTCAGGCCGAGCTGTTTGTTACATGTTTAACATTCACACGTGTGCTTCTGGGATGACCCGGGTTAATAACGTTTCTGATTTCTCATTCGTAGTGTGTGACGGCTCAGGATTTCTCACCTGTCCTTGAATTTCTGCAGTTCTGAACTCATTGGAGTCAAATAGGGCAGTGGTAGCTCCGTTGCGCAGGCATTGGATTACTGATCACAAGGTTGTGATTTCAAATCCCTGCACTGCCAAAGCTGCCTCTGCTGAGCCCGTCGAGAAAGGTGCTTTGTGTAAGTGTCTGACAAACGTTGTAGTACAAAGTAGTCAGACAAAAATAGCAAACTTTATACTGACACTCATTAGTGTTTTATAACTACACTGAATGCTAAATTAAGTGTGGGTTCGGGCAGACAGTCTTACATTATTCCTTGTGAAATTCTGTTGTTATAAGAAGCACATTTTGACTTCACGAATGCAACATTTTTAAAAGAAATGATAAAAACTGGTACTGATTTTATTCATGCCAGCAAAATTGTAACTGTTCACTAATGCACCCTTGTCAAATATATGTTAACTGTCAGCTGGTACAAGTGGTGCATTGTAAATTAATTAGAGCAAAGCATTTAATTAAACCTCCATCTAACTAGGGTATCCATTTGAATAGTCATCTTAATTAGCAGATTATACCCTTGAGTAACCACAGCTTTGTAGTTGGTGAACATCTAAAGGACGTTTTGTGAACTGCCGGGTGACGTGCAGCCAGGAAAGGACTTTACTTCTATCTTCTTTTCTGTTTGTTGCCTATTGAACGTACAGGCATACTGAACAAAACAGCTTTGCAAACAAAGCCTTTAAAAGGAAGAAAGCCAAGATGGTATGAGTTTCAGGCACTACAGTGTGAGTGAGGTTCCAGGAAGAAATTCTGAACACTGTATCATTTGTTTTGATTGGTCTGATTGTTGCATGCACGGTTACATGGACATGGATGCACAGTTTGGGTTCCTGTTGCGGTTCTTTATCTGAAAACGAGATGTAGAATAAAATGGTGTGATAATATCCTATTTGCCTACCAGCCACGTGGATCTGGACTGCACCACCAACACCACCACCACAACAGTGAGAATAACTTTCTTTGGTTTAACACCTCTCCTGGAAAGAAAAAAAGATTAGAAGAATTTAGGTGGTATTTACCTGTCCTCCTGGGTCACTTTCTACTTCTTAGACAGACCCCAGTTTGAGTGGCTGGGAACTGTCTTGTCAGAATCCCTGCTGAGCGGCACTGAAGCGCTACAGAGAACCATGCTCTTTATCCTCTACACAGCAGTCTTTCAGAACAGGTCAGATCTCTGTCACCATTAGACATTTTCTGACGACTCTGTGGTGGCCGGTTGCTTCAGGTATGGACAGGAAAATGAAAAGGACCGGAAGGTACAGGAAGATCTGTCTGCTCCGCATTGTGGCCCAGATCCAGGAAATGGTAGTGGACTACAGGACGAGGAGGACCACAACCTGTCTCATTATCATCATGGGTGTTGAGCTGGATGACACCTGTGTATACATTGGTGTCCATTTAGACAACAGCCTGCACTGGCAGATCAACTCAGTCAATGTACAGGAAAGGAAATAGAAGACTACTTTATGAGGGACCTGTTTGCAGCAAGATGTTTAGAGGAAGTCACCCCAGCAGCGATCACACTGTACAGCAGCTCTTAACTGTGCTGGGACACTATTTTTCAGTCTGTTTTAGTTTATTGGACAGAAGTTGACTGGAATATTTGAACAACCACCATCCAATATTCATATCCATAAACACTGCTACTTTACTCAGTTTTCTTTTTCCACATTGTTTACAGTGGTTTACACTGTTGACAACGTTTACAATGCACACCCCACTGTAATACCACATCACAGTCTTACACTATCCTTATTTTGTTTTATTTATAGTGTTAAATTACATCAAAATATTAAATGGTAAAATATACCTTCAGGTCTGTCAAGTGTCACGCATTGAGAGTGACAGTCACGCATTTCGGTCTTTTCTCACGCTCTCCCACCACACGTCGTATTTCCCACGCAGAAAAACTTTTTGTCTATTTATCATATATTTAATAAGCCGCAGCGCCCAAAATGTCTCTGTCCGCACCGCTGTCTCTATGGAACCGGGCAGGAATCAAGCGCTTCTCCCCTGGAGCTCTTAGTCGAGCCTGACACTTATCAGCCAATCAAAAAAAGAGGCTACACAATAGCCAATCAGAAAATAGCACTATTGTATATGGGTAAGATTTAACACAACAACCACTCATTCATTAGAGAGGGTATTTTCGATGGTCGGTTTGAACAAAACCTCAAAACGAAACAGCTTGTCTCTGGACAGGACATTGCCCTCAATCATGACACTAAAAATGGCAGGGTTTGAGCCGAACTGTGGGGGTTAGAGATGTCACGCTTGCCCGTCTTCAAAACTTGAGAGCCCTGTACCTCTTTATGCTGCAGTAATAGCAACTGCAGTAATGGGGGAATTTCCCTCTGGTACGAATAAAACCGTCCATCTAACTATTGATTGAACGTTCAATCACATTCAGGCCTCTTTCACCACCATGTATTTGCTTTTTTTGTTTATTTGGCTTTTTTTTGGTCCCAATGTGTAGACTAATCATGATTTCCTTTCCAGTGTGCTTCAGCAGTACCATGTCATGCTTGCACTAAAAGCAGCAACTCAAAATGTATGAAAACACAAGTGCTAATGTGGACTTGATTCTCTATTCTCAGCTTCGAGTTGCTTTGTTCTCTCATCACAAATAAAGAGGTTATTTCTGTCTGCCTAGTCTTCTGTGTCAGTTCTCAAGGCTTACTTACTGTGCCACAGAACAGTCCTGAGCTCCTGGGTGAAAAGACAGATACTGTGTTCTTTCTTATTACTGATAAATAGCATTTAAAAGGCAGAGTAATACTGGATTGTACTTTAATAGTGCTTCAGATTTCTCATTCTGTTCCAGTTCTAAGGTGAGGAAGTTCTGAATCCTGTTGTTATTCTACGGATATTGTAGAATGTTGTGCTACTTTTTTGATTTCTTGTTGGTGGGCACTAGGTAACAGACTGAGGTCCTGTCTTTTGCACGGTATCTCTCTGTGCTTTTTAATCGTTCATGCTCCACTCAGGATTCCTTCTCATCCCACTCCTGGACATATGGACTCTGAGGTCAATAGGGCAGAGAGGAAGATCCTTCTTTTTCCTCCCACAGCCTGAGGCACAGATGTTCCACGGTCACTTATTTTTATCTAGAAGGTGTGACTGACCTCCCTGATCAGCATCTTCTGCACTTTTCTTGCTCTCTGTGCCTGGTAAAAGAAAGCAAGGTGGTGTGAGTGGGCAACAAGCATGTCTGAAAGGTGTTCGTGTTGTATTTTTGTCTTTTTACTCACTGGGCAGAGAGTTTGGTTCTTTTTAAAATAATCATAGCTACACAGATCACAACATTGAGCATATTACAAATGCCGGTAACGGTTTGGTTCCGTGCTCATTTACTTTTATTTGTAAATATATTCCCAGACGCACCCAAATATCCAACACCTGGCATGCTTTTGCTAACAGAAAGGAAAAATAAAATGATAGATAAAATGATCTGGAAATCATTTATAATTAATAATGGCAGTCAAAGCAGATGAGACCCGAGCATACAGAGCAATATCAGTAAGCATCTTTATTGAAATCAAGTGCAATATGCCATGAATTATACACACACACACACACACACACACACACACACAAAGAGGTATGTGAGTATACGGCAATGCAGTGAACATGAGAGACAATGTCATGTGAAAGAGAGAGCATGTCATTTCAGCAAGCACTGAGACACACGGTTTCTTCCCCCTCACTCAGTTCATCGCACAACTCCACTGTAAATGTCATACACCGTGTTTTTGAGTCACACTAAACTCTTCAACAGGTTCCTATTGAATTTTAAGGGTTTTTTTTTGTTCTCATGTGAAGCCTATACCACCGAAAGTCAGTAGGAGTCGGAGCACCGAAAAACAGACGGTGTTAAATCGGTAGATAAATAAATAAAATTAGAGACCAAAGATTCAAGCCATGATTCCGTGGACAATCCGCTGGACTTCAAAGCTGTCCTAGAGCTGTCTCTCATTCTCATTCAGGGTCAAGGTTCTCGGGAATATAAAGAGAAAGAGGCCCTTTATGGACACCAAGCCACCCCCCAGGAGACATTTTTCTCCCTCAAAACTAAACAATGTTAGGCGTCTCAATTGAAGTCTGCCCTTTGGAGGAAATGTTAAGACCATAAACTATTAATGGACAGCTGTCTGTCTAGATGCCCAAGCAAGAGACTGTTTCTTTGTATTGAATCCTCATGTGGTGCATTACTCCTGAGAGCCATAAAGTCTCAGTCGGGGTCTCTGTCTTTCTCTCTTTCTTCCCACTGCTGACACAGTAAAGATGGTCATTAGTCATAAGAGTGTTTGGGAATATTGCAATATGCAGCAGGATGATTATCGGTTGTCTCAGTTTGTGGTCCATTTCCTGCACAGCAGGAGAGTGTGAGACACCTACATCAGTGGTGTGTGCGAGAAAAATAAGTAATGGCATTCGGTTGAGGCGTGAACAGGCAAGAATTTCTCCCTCTCATGGTTTTCTTAGGGGTTTATGCTGGTCCTGTGAGGTTTGGCTGTATTTGGGAGAAATATACAGTATTAAGTCTTAAAAACCAAAGCCATTTAAACAATGTTAATAATATGTGATTCTCATGTTGGCACTGGATAGAACGGGGCATAGAAGCCTTTATTATCGCCACATATACATTACAGCACCCCAACTTTGAAGGTCAGAGTGCAGGGGCAGCTATGATACAGCGCCCCTGGAGCAGGGAGGGTTGAGGGCCTTGCTCAATTGCTCAGAAGTGGCAGCTTGGCTGTGCTGGGCCTTGAACCCCGATCCTCCGCTCAACAACCAAGAGCCTCAACCAGTTGAGCCACCACTGCCACTGGATGGCATGGTAGCTACCTCACAACACAGGTCTTGGGTTAAGATGTGTTCAGGTGTGATCGCTCCTTTATTATCGTTTTATTAACTTTAATCATTCAACTCTTCCTTTTGGTTACTGCTTCACTAAACCAATTGGCAAAAGGAAAATATCGAAACTTCTTTACGTGCTTTGTTAAAATTCTACAAAACAGTTTTCTAGAAGGGGGCACGGTAGCTTAGTAGTTAACACGTTCGCCTCACACCTCCAGGGTTGGGGGTTCGATTCTCGTCTTCGCCTTGTGTGTGTGGAGTTTGCATGTTCTCCCCGTGCCTCGGGGGTTTCCTCCGGGTACTCCGGTTTCCTCCCCTGGTCCAAAGACATGCATGGTAGGTTGATTGGCATCTCTGGAAAAATTGTCCGTAGTGTGTGATTGCGTGAGTAAATGAGAGTGTGTGTGTGTGCCCTGCGATGGTTTGGCACTCCGCCCAGGGTGTATCCTGCCTTGATGCCCGATGACGCCTGAGACTGTAGTTCGGATAAGCGGTAGAAAATGAGCGAGTGAGTGAGTGAGTGAGTTTTCTAGAATTAATACATTATGTGAAAAGGACACTAGGCAAAGTAATTCAACAGTATTTTTGTCCCTTTTTTCCTTTGTCTGATCCGTTAATAATAATAATAATAATAATATTAATAATAATAATAATAATAAATATTTTGCTCACTGCGTTTTAGATTCACACTTTTCACAGTTGTCGTTAAGAGGTTTTCAAGTGGAAAGCGTTCATCGGCCTGATTCGACCCGGAGTCATCGAATCCCGGTGGCGTCCTTTAACGAACGTATCACAAGTATACAGTATATTATTGTCGAGGTATCAAAGTAACCGCTAAACAGCTTGAAAGGTGATAATTAGCAATGCAATTAACACAGCAGTCATTGTAATTAGCAGCATAATAATCACAGTGGCACACGGAGTACTTTTGACTACGCAAAGATATATTTGTTATGAATCAATATTATAAATGACATGTTGGTATTTATAGATTTCACACAACAGTGTAGAGGTCGCATGAAGTATAGTGGAATGAAAGTATATTTTATTTCATAAAACGACATAACGTATCCGAGAAATTCTCTAAAATGTTTCCGCTCGCATCCTTATGCGATATCTCCTTTGTTCTCTTATGTAATGATATATTAAAATTTGGTTTCCCCTTTGGTTCACTGTGAATAAAAATGTCTGCCATACGAATTCAAACTGAACGTATTCACGTGTATTCTTTCCATTCCTGCAGATTGACCGCATCGTATTTTGCGTCTTCTTGGAAAACGACTATGGGATTTACAACAGGAAGATGTCAGACTACTTCCCTCCAGGTATTTAATCATTTTTGGTGCTCACTTTGCTTTATTTGCCATTTCGCAATTCCAACGCAGATTGAACCTGCTAATTTACATTAACACAGATGTCAACCTCGCTTTGAAAGGTGGTTAACATGCTCTTTGAGTACAGATAAAGCCAGTGAAATCTAAAAAGCTTAAGAGCTCATGCACACATCATTCATGCGCACACGTGTCAGGCTTTATTCATGCCTTCAATAACACAAGTCAAGAAAATTCTTAAGGGAGAAAAAGAAAAAAGGTTGAATCACAGTAAAATGATCACAGCAAGCCAAGCATTTTAAACAAGCTCATATGAACCAAAGCCTGGAGTCTCGGCTGATGTGGAAATATGATGGAGCGGTAGTTAATTTAATGTTTAATAGGCAGAGTCCTACAAGACATGACTTTGGTAATAAATCGATGCTTAAATTCAGAGCAAATTAAAAAATGTCCTTTAATTCATTGTCATTAATTTGGGACTAAAATTAGAATAAGAAGGAAATTTGCTGCTCTTTGTACTGTAGCAGCCGCCCGCGGTCTTCTGCGTTCTTGGCATCTCTGACGAAAATATTTCTATTATTCTCTTTGGGTTCTGTTCATCTTTCAGCAGTCTAAATAGATAAATAAGATCAAAAATATTAAGACATGCTGGATCAAGTGCTATTTTATAAGCTGTTATATTCAGTCGAGGTTATTCATACAGCAGTGTTCTATGGCAATAAAGCTCTTATTGCTATATTATGATTTTCTATAATGTGAAAAGCAAACCCAGAAAATCATCTTAAGTATCTGCATAACTCTGTCTGTATAAGCATAACATTTCCTACGGAAATACTGCCGTCGTGTTCGGACTCCGGGTCGCCAACATCGGATACTGCGCCGTAGAACCCCGGCGTGAGAGGAACTGGAGAGGAAGTTGGAATTTTAGCTGGACTCCAGGTTTACATTAATTCAGTCCGTGATCTCAGCACATTTATAAAACATAACAAACAGCATGGCCACAGGAAATAGGTCCATTCAGGACTCCAGGCTCACTGTAATAAGTCACAAGTTTGGTTCACTTCCTGCACCATCCACTGCCTATAATTGACCCGGCCCACGCCAACCGGAGGCACACTCATTTTATCTAAACCAAGATAAACAAGGCTGGTGTGAAGGTTCAACAAGGGATGACATACTGTAGGTTTCTGTACTGAATTGCTATGATGTGAATTGTCATATACAGTAAATTAGATATTTAACACTCCATGCAGGATAGATTAATTGGGTTGCCCAGTAAAATGACCAAGATGAACAACAGAATACTTTATTGTGGTTGTAAAACTCTGATGGGATTTCCAAATGATGTGTTTAAAACTATTCATTCCAAGAAAATCTCAAGAAACACCTTCAGACACAAGGTGAGCAAGTGTGAGTGAGTCAATGAGTCAAAGCTCTGCCAGGTTATATTTTATTTTGATTCGCTCACTGTTGTCTGAACCTCCTCCTACACCATGAGATTCGGTGGGGCTCTGATTCTGTCATCACCTACAGGACAGTCATCCAAATCTGGAAAAAGACCTCTGAGGTAGAGTCACCCCTTGTCAGTGAATCACAGCCTCTCGCACCTCTACAGGGCTGGTTCTCGTTTGATTGTCGGAGTCGGCATGTCTCTGGTGGTGTGTGAGTGGTATGTGATCCTTAGAGTCTAGACCCCTCTTTGGTCTGTCTTTAGCATTGTTCTTACTCTTGTTTTATCTCTTTTACTGAGTCTCCTTGGACCCTTGTGCATCTCTTGAGAGAAAACTTCACCCGGTTCCCACAAGCCGTTTCCCATTTTGTAGTCACGTATCATGGAAAGGGCGCCGCTCTCAAAGGAGCCTAGTCCTTTTGCTACTATTCCTTTGCTTCCCTGGACAATAAACAGTCATAATATTTCAGTAAAGAATGCTTTGTAGTCCTGTTAGCCCTTCTTTAGCATCCCTGTCACAGCATCTAGAGAAGGGCCTATATGATGATGAGGCTCTATGGAGAACGTCTACAAACAGGGGCACCAGGGGGACTATATTATTCACTACAGTGTTCACAGACACACACACACACACACACACACAGTCCCTGTCTTTCCCTGAGGCCTTGCTAAAGGACGGCAGCCACTGGAGAGTCTCTGATTATATTGAGCTACCTCATGCACATTCAGCCCATCTCTTTGCGTTAGCTTGGGGAGATGAGATAGTGTGGCTGTTTTTTTTCTCTCCATAACCACTCTCAAAGATTACACTAGCTAGAATGAGAACATTGCAAGCAAAATAAGCTTGTGTATGAAAACACACTTTTACATGGTCATGTACACCAAAGGCATTTCAAATTTTAGACTATTATTTTTCAAACCAAGTCATGTTAGATACTTTTTGTTTATCTCTGTTGTCAGATTTACAAATACAGACCTACCTACTCTTTACCCTCACTGCTCCAGGGGCGCTCTATCATCTACCCTGCACTCTGACTCCAATCGGCAAATATTATTAGGATAGTTGGATAGATGTTTGGATATGCAAAGAAAGAAATTCTATATTCTATTATATTAGGATGGGCTGGTAAAAATAATAGGTGGGCAATCAGGGTTAGTGGCCCTTAACACCTAATCCAGTTCTCCCCATAACCCATTTTTATAAAATCCACCCTGCCTTCACCTTGTCACATATCGCTTTCCAGTTTGTTAATACCACGCAATGTAAATACAACATCCCTCTCGTCATTAGTGGCATATGTCCTACATGGGAAACAGAAGCATGCATCCCAGGGGATACAGTACTGCAGCCTTGGTCGTGTACGATACCTGGAATGATTAAATGAGTGGAATATATTACTGAAAGCACACGTTGGGTAATTAGGTAATAGTGGCCGGATTGGGCCGTTATTCAAATCGCTAACCACCTGGACTTGGGCTGAAATAGCCGAGAGATGGGTCTGCTTTAGGGGAACCTGTTGAGGACTGGGGAGGAGCAGTGCTTGTGGACGGTAAACTGGAAAAGCTGTGTCCTCTGATGTGCTAGCAACATAGACACTAGTATTGCTATATAGGCTTAAATACAATACATAACGCAATACATCAAATTGTAAAGGTAGTGAAATAAACCTAAGAAAGTTAAATGTTGATCAAATTATGAGCATTCTTTAGCTGCTGCACAGCAAGACATAAATTGGGCCTTCTATTCATATCTGTATTTCTATCAATTCACTTCAGATAATACTCATTTCTCATCTTCTACCGCTTATCTGAACTACCTCGGGTCACGGGGAGCCTGTGCCTATCTCAGGCGTCATCGGGCATCAAGGCAGGATACACCCTGGACGGAGTGCCAACCCATCGCAGGGCACACACACACTCTCATTCACTCACGCAATCACACACTACGGACAATTTTCCAGAGATGCCAATCAACCTACCATGCATGTCTTTGGACCGGGGGAGGAAACCGGAGTACCCGGAGGAAACCCCCGAGGCACGGGGAGAACATGCAAACTCCACACACACAAGGTGGAGGCGGGAATCGAACCCCCAACCCTGGAGGTGTGAGGCGAACGTGCTAACTGCTAAGATAATAATGTACCAATAATTATTGGTACATTCCCTGGGTGTCTTAAAACGTACTTTTTTAGGGTAGCTTTTATGTGATTTCTTTGTTTGTTATTTATTGGCTTTTTAATTTTTGTATGGTTAGTTTTAGTGTCTGTAATGTTATGTGTATTTTTTAATTTCATCTTTTATGCCAAGCACTTTGAGAAGCTACGTTTAAAGGCGCTATAGAAAATAAAGTTTATTATTATTATTATATAATAATGTGGTTTTGCCAACGTTTTTGTCAGTGGACTTTTGTCAGTGGTGTCTGTTATCCAGGGCATTATTAAAATGGAGAATCAGGTGTGGTAGCACAGCAAGCAGCGTTGTTATTAAAATGACAGGTGGTAAAGGTGAAAGGTTTGGGAGATTATAAACGGGTAGAGCTCATTTCAGTGTAGATGACGTGGTGGCAGCGGCAGAGTCGCTGATGTTAATTGTGAACTCTGTGTGATTAATGAGATTCATCTGCTCTCTGAAGATCTTAAAACTGCGTTCATATTCATGCTCTGACAAATTCTAGGTCTTTCACCCAATGTTAGTGGGTTCTTTATCAAACCTAATGACTGCACACCTCCTATCTGGCATCAGGGTCTTCGTTACAGCCGTTATGTCAGACGTTTTGAAAGTCGATCTAGGCATAAATACCTGGTCATTATCAGAGATGACGCATACTTATCCAGTGTAAGTGCCACCTTCAGAGGTTCATTAGAACTTTAGTCCATATTGACTAAGGAAAGTGATATTGATTGATGCAGTTAACATATAGATATGTGAATTATTACCTCAGAACACACAGTTCTCAGGTTGTGGAGAGACAGAAAAGAAGACCAATTTAGCACCACTAGTGTTCCCACCATAAAAGCGTGTGAAAATCTAAAGCTCTTGAACAGCCTGGTCTCAGCACTTCATCATCCCTGCAGGAACCAAGGAGCCAGAAATGACCTGCAGCTTTTTTTGTACTGCGCCTTAAAGCCCTGTCATATTCTGTTCACTTATTCACGTTTAGTTCGGCAGAACTGTCACTGTCACCTTAGCCCTCGTATCGCAGCCTCCTGTTATATCTGTCTCCTTCTTGTTTTGTCTCTGTCTGTTGAACAAAGTCTTACACAATCATCCTTCAGATTAATTCATTATTTTCTTTTTCTTTCTTTTCTAATTCTCAGCATTTAGGTTTATAGAAAAAAAAATGATCTCTGTTATAATCTGTTATCTATCTATCTATCTATCTATCTATCTATCTATCTATCTATCTATCTATCTATCTATCTATCTATCTATATACAGTATATATATACAAGTTAGAGAGATATAGTCACTCTTTAGTATAACTTTTAATGTATCCCTTTTGAAAGCTAGAACCTTTCTAGCTTTCTTAATTATCCCAAGAACCCTTAAGGAATCAAGGAGACTCAAATGTTTCAGAAAACGCTAGTTTTTTGTGATCTGATATCAACTATGACTTGATTCTTAATTTTGCTGTATTAATTATGTCTTTTTGTACCTCAGGACTGTTGAATGTTCAGAAGGTGTTGATTGATGTTCTGTAACAGACAGTAACGTGGGCTGAAATACAGACCACAGGTTTATATTAACACACTTATTTTAATACATTATACTGTAGTTTCTATAGTAATAGCTACAGACTTCACAGGGTCTTGTATGGTGGACGATAGACATGACTTCCGATTGTTAATAAACACATAATTGTTCAGACGGTGACATTTACCGTAAGGACATGATTAAGGAAGGAGCATCCAGTGTCAGTGTTTCTTCCACATTGGAGACTTCTTTTATAAATGTTATCTTATCAACAATTATATTTTTTCAATTGGTTTATTATTAGTGTTATATTTTGTGGCATGTCTACCATACGAGTGTGTCGTTAACAGAAAAGAACACGTGCTTTAACGTAAACCCGTGATCTGAATTATAGCTGGAGCCACAGTCATATCTGACTTAAGAGAAAATCAGTCAACACCTGACCAATCGGATTTGAGAAACCGAACTGTACTGTGGTATAACGAACCCTTTAGGGTTTACGTCAGGATTAAGTATTAATAACGAGCGTATTGTTCTGAGAAAGCAGACAGAAACACAGACAATATATTAAAAATACATCTTAGGAAGAATCGAGTCAGTTGATCCGGAAAAAGACAAAACCGTTTGGAAATAATATAGAAACTGTTTAAAATGCAAGGAGCTAGCTGGCTGTCAAATAACTCAGCAGGCTTATGATGCTAAAGTAATTGGTGTTTCAGGTAAAATTGTGGGATCTAGTAAAAGTAATCATTGTCTACGCTTCTCGGGGAAGGAGAAACGAGAATTCATGCAATGAAAAATTGTAAATGAAACCCAATATGTGTCACATTCTTTTTTTTTTCCTTTGAAATTGGAACGGATCGCTGTCGATACGCCTTAGTGCACTCTGTCTATAAATTGGGTCTTGCCTTTTTCTAAAGTTATCCATGCCATGCAATTAGATATGAAGTCTACGCGCAACACTGCTCTTGTTCATTCATGCAGTTCTCTCTGGCTCGCTCTTATAACTCACTCCCTCCTCCAGCAGTCTTTTCTATATTTGCCGGGCATTCCCACGTTTTATTTGCACATAATAGGGAAACCACCCGCTTGCTTTAATAGTGGCCTTCCTGAGCTAGTGTTTGTGCTGGAGAAAGGCTGTAATTTGTAAAGCCAGCTGTTAGCTGCTGTGTACGCGCTGTCTGTTGAAATACAACAGGGGGTCGTAGACTGCCAAAAAGGGGGTGAAAATGAAAGCTGAGCACGCCTTGCTGTCACTTTGTTCGGAGAGTGAATATTGAATGGGACATGGCAGGTTAACATCATCAGAAACACCACGGGACTGTTATAGAGCATCACTGCATGTGCCATTTTGCATGCCTCAGAGAACGCACATTATGTGCAAAGAACTTGTAGGCGATGAAGTTTCCTTTTGAGTTTCTTATAAAAAATATCTTACACTTTTAAAAATCGTACGATGTCGTAATTGTTACGTGTTTAATTGCGACTAACCGTATTTTAGATGTGTACTAACAGTAAGATAATATTTTTTTACATTAAAGTTAGGGTCTCCAATGTTTGAAAGCCAATGTTGACATTTAAAATCACTCAAACAAACATGCCCCTGTATTAATAGCTCCACCCACACATACTTACGTAACCCAGGCAATTAATGGAAAGAAATGTGTCTTTATCATAGCTGAAGGGAAGAACAATACGATTGCAGATAAACAAACAAGCAAAAATGACACACAAGCATAATCATGTAAAGGACAAAGACATATATTAGTTCTGTGTAACAAAACAAAACCAACGTTACTCACCTATCGAGAAGGAAAAAAGCGCCTCGGCGTCTTAAGTAAAGTTGGTCACATATTCACAGATTGGAGTCCCGATTTCCCGAGTCAATAACTCCTGAGATAAACACTGTTACTACACAAATCACAGTTGTAGCCGCGTCTCTACATTACTACGATAGAAAAGAGGTGTTATTTGTGTAGTAACAGCGTTTAGCTCAGGAGTTATTGACTCGGGAAACTCCAATCTGTGAATATGTGACCAACTTCCTGCTCCTTCAGTTCTCTCCAGCGCTGGAAAGTTGATCCTATATTAACACGTCCTACTTCTTGTCTTATCGTAAGCCTTTCTTCGCTTTCTTTCTTTGTTTTTATCCTCCATGTCAATGTTAAAACCGCTTTCTGCTAATGACAAACATGCGCACTGAACACTCTCTCCACCCATATTGACCAGACACGCCCCTTTCTGCTCGTTGGCTACACGATTGTTTTGATTTTTGTTTAGTTTGTTGGCCCGACTCAGTTTTCTGAAGCATTGCTCAAACATCGGAGACCCCACCTAAGGGCTATATTTGCTGATATAATGCAGTACAGTGCTACAATATTGGCTACAATGCAGTACAGTGCTAATTTGTTAGGCATTAAGCCAGTTTTTCCCTTTTGTCTTTAGTTGCCATTTTCTCCATGGTTAGATATCCACAACAGGGGGTGGGGCGTTTGGAATTTAAAATGAACTTTGCAATGGTAAAATCTGAAACATCACCTCACATTGTGTGAGAGAGAAACATAATAGGACCAATTTAGCACCACTGGTGCTGCAGACAGTGGCTGTCATAAAACCTGGGAATATATAAAAGCCCAATTCTTGCACCTCATCATCATCCCTGTAGGAACCAAGGAGTCAGAAAGACCTGTGGCTTTATTTGTACTGCACTTTGTAGATCTAACATATTCACGGCAGATCTGTCACTGTATTTCTTGTTTCTTTCCAGCTTTCTTCTTTTCGTTCGTGTCTTTGGTGCAGTGGGAATTTTAAACCTACTTTTCGGTTCCAGAAGCTGATCAAGGGATTGAGGACTAAATGTTGAATCAATATTTACTTGGGGAAAGTTTCTCATATTCAGAGTCTCGTTATGCAGCTATACAAATTACTTGCATGGAGTTCAAATAGGAGTCTCAGATATTGGCAATATCATTTATTTATATATTATATTATATTATATTATATTATATTATATTATATTATATTATATTATATTATATTATATTATATTATATTATATTATATTATATTATTTTTGAGTTACCAGGACTGCTTCAAGTTTTGTTGCATAGTCATGGACACACCCTATAACAAAAATAGAAGAAAGATGAGAAGATGACCAGACAGAGTGAACATTGACCTGTTATAAATATAAAATGGCAAAATGGCCAAAAGGCATTAATTTTATTGGCCAAAATTAATTAATGGCCAAAATGCAACCACTGGTCATACTGGAAATCATTTATTAATCATTTATTTATATTTATTTCTATCAATTATTTATCTATTTATCTATTTATTTATTTATATCTATATTTATTTATTTATTTATTTATTTATTTATTTATATTATATTATATTATATTATATTATATTATATTATATTATATTATATTATATTATATTATATTATTTTTGAGTTACCAGGACTGCTTCCACCTTTATTATTCGGGCAGCTAATAGAATAGCACTTGATCCAGTGCATCTTATTATATGTTTTTATTTATTTTTGAAATATTTGTTTGTTTATTTTGAGTGGATAAAATTAAAAATATAATGCTGATGTTTTTGATCATTTTAAAACATAAATAAAATACATAAAATAAATTAAATAAATAACACTCTTTGAATCAATAGTTAATATAACTATTTTCCGATATCCTCCGTTCTGTGGACTCCATTTCGTGGACTAAATTATTAATAAATTAATTTAATAATAGCCTCAAATGACACTTCAGCTATTTTTCTTTTTGCAAAACATCAATTTCACCCTCACATTGTGGCTACGTCCGTCAGCTAGGGAAGGTTGACTTTATCTGACATCTAAATACCAATAATTGTAGTATTTAAAAAAAAAAGTTTGCTAATACAAAAATAACGTCAAATAATAAAATATTTCAATGAAAGAAGTAGTGAACAAGACTAGAGTGTCTCACTTCAGCTACCGCGATGCACATCCTTAGAACAGGTGAGGCCGTCTTTGTTTCGTCAAGTGAGACTTTTTAATTCGTTTGGAAGAGCATTCTGTTTTTCATCACAAACTACTGGTGTAATTGATTGATTGCAGGAGCTGATTGGTTTGGGAGGCTGTGTAACTGATTAAAATGAACTTGGACACAGGCAAATCGAAAGAGTTCCAGAACGCAATCTGCTCCCTAAAGATTTGTGTGTGTTTGTGTGTGTGTGTGTGTGTGTGTGTGTGTGTGAGACAAACCTGATGGAGGGAAGTGAAGAAGGCTATTTGCTGGGATTAGTACTTAATGAAAACTAGCTGTTGATTTTTTTTTTCTTCGCCATACATCTGTGCTACCGTTTATTTTCTGAAAAGAGGATGAGACGTTTGACGGAGACATAAAGCTGCAATCTGTTTTACATGAAGTGTCTCGAAGGAGATTCGTTTCAACATACAAAATAATTCTTTCTTATTTTTTTCTTCTGTAGTATGATGATTTCCAGTATGACCAGTGGTTGCATTTTGGCCGTTAAGAAAAGCACAAGGAGCAGTGTGTTTCCATTATGGTTCATTAACTCAACAGTATCAGATGCAGATGTGCCAGCTGCTGTCAGGCTAAAAGAACATTCAAGAGATTTAAAGCATTAATATTTACACTGGTTTTATATATAACGTGCCGGTCCCTGTTTCACTGCTAGTTCTAAATCATCACCACTACACTGATGGTTAGGAAAATAAAATATTCTCCTTTGATGCAAGGTTTATTTTTCCTGCCTTGTTGTGAAAGAAATAAGTTAAAAGAATAAGAAACACTGTACTTTTTGGTATGCGTTAGACTCGAGCAGAAGTCTGTCGGCTTTATCCAGAGGGCTCACTGATGCACATTGTCTACCAAGAACATATGACATGAGTATTTAACTTGAGTTTTAGCTGGGGGTTGTGTGTGCGTGTGTGTGTGTGTGTGTGTGTGTGTGTGTGTGTGTGTGTGTGTGTGTGTGTGCATGACAGAGGTGGGAGTAAGTCACACATGTGCAAGTCACAAGTAAGTCTCAAGTCATGAATGTCAAGTCGAGTCTTTTTTTAATATTTGTCAAGCAAGTCTCAAGTCTCAAATTTGCGACTTAAGTCTGGCTCGAGTCAAGTCGAGTCCCCTATCTCTGAATCATTTAACTCAAGTCCGAGTCAAGTCTCAAGTCATGAATGTCAAGTCAAAGTCAAGTCGAGTCTTTTTTTAATATTTATCAAGCAAGTCTCAAGTCTCAAATTTGAGTCAGACTTAAGTCTGACTCGAGTCAAGTCATATGACTCGAGTCCCCCATCTCTGGTGCATGAACACACATGCACATTTGTCTAAACTAGCCTTTTGAGGATTTTCCATCCTTCCTGTCGAATCATTATTTTCCTCCAATCTAACTATAGTTTAATTTTCCTTCTAAGGAATGTCTCAAGAAGGTCTTATATTCCTGTCCTTGTTGGGTCATTTGGTCCTGACACACACACACGGTATTATAGATGTATAATGTGTGTATACATGCTCCTTACCCTAACCTCAATATCAATAGCCATAAAGAAATGATTTCAAGCATAACAGCATATAGAAAGCTCTTGACAATCACCATTTTTTGGGGGGGTTTCTTTTTCAAGTTTTTCAACAAAAATAGAAGAAAGATGAGAAGATGACCAGACAGAGTGAACATTGACCCTGTTATAAATATAAAATGGCAATATGGCCAAAATGCATTAATTTTATTGGCCAAAATTAATTAATGGCCAAAATGCAACCACTGGTCATACTGGAAATCATCATACTACAGATGAAAAAAAAACAAAGAATTATTTTTTTATGTTGAAATACCACTTCAGATTACTATAGATTACTGCTCTGTGTAGTTTACGGTGCAGATAAACAGCTTTGGTGATTTAGAAGAGAAAATAAGAGAAATTAGACGAATAGTCAGATAAATGGTGTCATTAATACAGGAGCCTCGTATCAATGTGTTAAAAATGATACAGTGTCGAATAACCAAGGCGGTTTTCTTTCTTGCGATTGGATGTAATTTAGTTCACACGCAATAACTTTTCGTACATGTCGAGTCAAGCAAATATTTACAATCGTGACACCACGTAATCTCTCGGATTTCCGCAAAAGGTCAGATTAATTTTGTAGCTTTATCACGAGCCGTAATCATTCGCTCTACTCTAGACAAAAAATAAATAAATAAATAAATCTGCTAATTAAACCAAATCCTTAAACCGAGACGTAGGTCTGGAATCTGTGATGTTTAGACTGACTGGATACGACAGACATTATTCCACCGTCTTGTTTAACATAAATCACATAAATGATTTGTCTCACTGTGAATATACTGTCTGCACAATGCAAAACAAACACACTGTTACTGCAATGTCGTTCTTATCAACCCAGACGTGCTCAATCTTTCTCTCCCTGATAGATAACGAAGAATGTGAGGAGGGGAACGTGGCCCACACGGAGGACGGTGAGTGATAGAGCTCTTTACATGGGATATTACACAGCTGAAAATCCCTCATGCTACACCAGTATATTTTAGGATTTGTTTGGTCTTTGGTTCATCATTCCAGCTGCACAATTACCAATAAACAATAAATGCAGAGTCTGCGTTTTCTCCGCTGGTCTCTGGAATAGATTTCTGGCTGCATGTGTGCTGAGATTGCAGAGATTTGTACTGCAGCTTGGTCATTGTGATGTTCTCAGGTTTACGACTGAACAGTTTGACCAAAATACTGAGGAGGTTTTCACTGCGCTGTTTGAGCGTTGCCATGTTTGTTGTCTTTAAACACGAAACAGATTTAGCCTAAGTTTCTAAATTCAGGAAACAAAACAAATTAAAATGATAAAAACAGCCTCATCTGCATGGACGATGCGTTACAAGCGCTTGAGGCTAAAGCTCGATCCTAAATCTTTATCCAAATTTATCTGAACGAACGAATCACAATAAACTTCACATTCACGCTATTTTCATCCACAGGACTAACTAGTGTTTTAGGTGAGTATAGACCATAAGTCTTAAGTACGTCGGTGGGATTAAAAAGATGACCTTGTCTCGAGTTAAGACCAATTATGAACTCGAGTGAAGGTTGAAGAACAGATCGTTAATACCTCTGAGTTTCTCCGCCCCCATTATATAGGCCACAGAGATGAACAATTAGAGCACTAAACAAGCATAGATACAAATAGCAGCATTGCGTCGCACCTCTAATCCATGGTGATCTGAATAAATACTGTACCTAGCATGCCGTGCATAAGTATTCACACCCTTTCCATATTTTGTATTTTGAGGGAGTGAATACTTATGCAATTTGACTCGCAATGCTCTGAATGTGACCCAGTAGTGACACATTTTCCATTTAAGCCTTAAAACACACTCCAGATTTCAGAATTCACGGTTTTCGAATTTCTAAAATTAAAGCCATGTGACATGGCAACAACTTTCGTCTCTACGTTGTATGTGTTTCCACGAGGGGATTCTGTCAGTGACTGTTACGTTTGCTAACATCTGATGAATTAAAGACAGAGGTAAGTAGGAAGGATACAAAGTGAGTGCTGTTTACAATGCCAAAGTGCAATAATATTCAACAGTTTGGCAGGAACGCATAGTGCAGTCATGTCCTATCGGCTATACGAGGAAGTCTTTGCACGGTCGCTCGCTAAGTGTAATCAGCTTCCCTTCTGCTGCAGTTGATCCATTCCAATGATTGCCATGTGTGTTCCAATGCCAGCTTTTTTGTGAAATGGGAAGCTTAGAGGAGATCTACAGTGAATTGAAATCCTCTAGTTATGTTGAGGAGTAGTGCTCTTTCTTTACCTCTGAGATTTGGTTGTAATTACACATTTTAAAGACCACAAATAACTGTCGAATTGATATTTATCAGGTTTCTCTTTTGGTTTCACTTCCACCGTAAGCTCAGGAGAACTCCCGATTACAAAGACACACACAAACCCACACATACCCACTTTCACCCGGCTTAGCCTCTGTTTCATTTTGTAAACGTCTGATTGTCAGCCAAGCCCTGGCCTTTAGCAGCGCCGCAGTTAGCCAGACTTTCTGGATCCAGTTCAAGAGCACAAATGGCTGCCATTCTCACAAGGAATTCAGGCTCTTTTGTAGCAGTGCATCAGGCTTCTCTCTCTCTTTTTTTTACTCTTTTTCCTTTACTTTTCATTCTTTTTCTTTTTTTTATTTTTTTTTTTAAAGATCTTCTTTTTATTCTTTAGGACACAGTCACTGAAGCGTCACTGAAGCCTAAACCATAACATTTGGATGTTTTCCAGCTTGACCTTGTCGATTATCGACGTCATGTAAACGTTCACATGTCTTGTGCTCGGTCTTTCGTAATAGGAAGAAAAGGTTTTCAACCGATTCAACATCACAACTTGGATCACTGTGAAAAGAAACATAATGCATTTTAAAATACTAAAAAAAAAAGACAAAATGTGTTTCTCTCCTCAGTTAAGACATTGCGTATAATCAGCAGGTCCTGTGTATAAGTCAATTCCAATCATCCCCACCACATTCCTCCTCACAACACCACTCAGGGCCAAACGAGTGTAAGGTGAGTGCAGGGTTTCTTAAGGCTAATCTCTAAATTTGCCTTGAAATTCTGCACTTTCAGCTTCTTTCCTGGCATACTGCTGAAACAATTACTATCTTTCCCAATAAGACCGACCAAAGTTAATTAGATTTGGACACCGGAGGGTGCTGGTAGGCAGTTAGCATGACACACTATTCATTTGTCTACAAGCAAGAAAAGCTAGAAGAGGATTTCTTTCTCCATTAATGGTCCAGAGTCAATGGTATAGGTGTCTTTAGGGAAATTCGCTCTACTGTAGAATCCTGTCGCAATAACCAGCAAAAACTTATCTCAACCAAGAGACAAGTGGACAGCGCCAATACTTCAAATCAGCCAGGAGGCTAAGCTCAACCAATAAAAGCCATACTTTCCTTTCAAATACAGACATTAGACGTGATTTACAAATTTAATCACGCAAGCCAACATCGTTATTTGTGTAATAATGTTTAATTTATCAGGCCTCCCAGCATCATATTAAGTAATCTCTCTGCTCTAGAAGATTCTACCTAACACTTTTCTTTACACCACCTCTAGCTGTAAGAGCTCTCTTAAATCACCACAAAGTCTTGTTGAGGAATATTATTGATGGGCCAGTAGGGAAATGGGATGTTTCTTGACTGGATAAAATCATATATTAAACCTAATAAGATGTGCAAAAGTAAAACTGTTTATTTGTTTGCTGTTGTGTGACACAAAGCAACATTAATGTTACCATCCCAAAGCTTTTTTTTTCCTACAGCAATTTGGTCATGATTAGAAAATTTTATTTATTTATCTTCTACAACAAAGCCAATGATGTAATATTATTTAACAGGTTAAGGTTGTATTCAGTGTTGCGGATCACCCTTTCTTATAACGGCTAATAAGCGGTTGTGTTTACTGAGTTTTAGTGTTGTAGAACATCTTCATAACAAGTGAGGTGCTAAAATTGCTTGTGTTTTATCAGCTGTAAACAGCCAAAGTTATATATAAGTCCAAAGACATGCATGGTAGGTTGATTGGCATCTCTGGAAAATCGTCCGTAGTGTGTGATTGCGTGAGTGAATGAGAGTGTGTGTGTGCCCTGCGATGGGTTGGCACTCCGTCCAGGGTGTATCCTGCCTTGATGCCCAATGACACCTGAGATAGGCACAGGCTCCCCGTGACCCGAGGTAGTTCAGATAAGCGGTAGAAAATGAATGAACGAATGAATATATATATATATATAACGTTAACGACCAGTTGGACAGGTGTACCTTATAAAGTGGCCGGTGAGTGTGTATATATGTATATATAGTTATATACAAGTAAATGTAACGAAGTAAATGTGATTCGTTACTACCCACCTCTGTGTATATGTGTACATGTATATATATATATATATATATATATATATATATATATATATATATATATATATATATATATATATATAGAAAACCTGTACGTTTGTATATACGTACATTCTCTGTTAAATAAAAGGTATTCAAAGCTGATCGCTGTTAGAATTGGATGACATGGTGCATCACTTAACTACTTTAAAAATGACATTAATACTGTATAAACCTTTGATTAGAAAATAAATCAACACCTTCTGACCAATCAAAATGTAGAACACTCCCACAAAGGCATTACAAACCGTCACAGGTTGCCAGTTTTGTTTTTAAATCCGTCTAAAAAAAAAAAAAAAACCTGAATTATCTAGTAATTTTTTTTTCTCTGTCTATTTATATGTCTCTCACTTTTTTGGTGAAATAGTCCTAAATTAATTATACCTCCCAAATAAGGTCAAATCAGTTTTTGAGGTTCGACTGTGCTGGCAAGCAAGGTAACAGAAAATCATTAAAAGCTTTGAAATAAGCTAATGAGATTTCTCATAAGCATGTTTAAGCACCATTTCAGGATGAAAGAGCCTTCACTAATTTGGTGCACGGCTTTGACTGGATAAATTAGAAATGATCGGATATAACAAAGGCAGCGTGGAGAAGTAAATGAACGGAGATAAGATGAATTCATGCTTGTAGGCTGACCTGTGGGGAAGAGAACCAAAGTTCAAGGGTTTCCAAAAAAAAATAAATAAAAAATTTACTAGAATATTTATCCAATGGAGAAATGTGGCTAGACTAGAAACATGCCTCGGACAGTTTGTTTAAGGAAGCATATCTATTTTTCCCGCTAATATTTTTATTACAAAATAATGAACAAATTAATGAACACATATTATAAGTGAAGAAGAAAACATGACAGGCTTTGCAGTTATTAGACTACTACTGATCAATGGGGTGGTGTGTTGAGGCCCAACTCTTAGCTCAGCTCTGTAATATAAACTTTCTTCTAAGCTAATATTCATTTTTCATTATCACTACATTAAACGGTGTCGTTTAATTAGCCTGTAGTACTCTGACACCTTACGTGCCGTAAAATAGCAGCGAATAAATGTGCAGAACACATGCTCTCTGGGGTCGGAGGTACTGACAGTAATTTAGAGCGGTGGCCAACAGTCTAATGCTTCAAATTAGAAAAAGGACAAAATGACAAAGTAGGATTTATTTATACTTATTAATTGAGGCATGGCCTGATGCTACGCGAGTACGCTAAGTTTTGTGTTTTCCGCTCCCCGAGGGACTCGGCTCTAACCGGGGTCAGAACAAAGCGACTTCTAGGCATGCTGCTAATGACAAAGAAACATTATTAGTGCTGTCTCTGGGGAGAAGTGGTCCTTCATCTCGCCGGTCTGGAATCAGCTTCTTGTAGATGTGTGAAAGGAAATGTCAGGCCTCGCAGTATCTTAGCGACAAACACGTAAATATTCAACGTTTTCATATTCAGGAATGAATGGATCCTTTTCCATTCCATCCTTAAGCATGTTAATTAAAGATTAAAAAGGTGGTAGACACGAGGCAAGGTCAGGATCCATTACTCGATTAGCTGCACGTCAACCCTGTGACTCATTGAAATTATGAAGCATCTGCCTTTTGCTTTCGGAGTCGTTACGCAGAAGGCTTGTTGGGAGATGTGTGAAAGAAAGCATTTCATATGAATAAACAGATTTTCAAACTGGATCAAAAACAGGTCCGAACCCGAGTCTGCTGTTAAAGAACGTCGTCACTGGAACCATCTGGAACAATAAGTCATGTCGTGGCTCTTTATATTGTGTTTGTTTCCTGCCACATGATGCGTCAGTATATATATCCTGAAAATATGTTATGTTATGAACGAGCCTTGCAGTATAACTTCTGAAAAGTCTGCAGTCCAGTTAGAACTGAAACACTCCAAAACTCCAAGTATTAAAAGTACTTTGTTTACTGCTGGTGCGTGTTTATAGACCTAAATGGAAGGAGGATTACTTTATTACTGTGCCTCTGATTTGCAGCCATTAGGTGTTGTTCTTTATATAGCAAGCTACCCTGTTTTAAAAGCCTAGCATATTTCATAGGAACACCCAGAGGACACCGTGCACCTGGAAATAATGGTTATTTTGTGACCCTATCATTAATAACATACATATATAAAACTATTTTTAGGGCTGTTTATCTGTGCGCACCATTAAATACTGATTCCAATCCAAATATTGTTGTTTTTTTGTTTTTTTTTTTACAGATTTTACAAAATAGTAACGTGTATTGTGTGTGTCGGACAAATCGGTATCCCAGGCACCAGAGACAAGCAGATATTCTGTTAGGAAAAAAACAAACCAACCAACAAACTACTACTTAAACCCTGTAGTATGGGATGTAAATGATGTTAATACACTTCACGGTGATGTAAAGAAAGGACTACTGACAAATAAACGTTCTTGGAAGAAAGAGTTGGTAAAAGAAAATATCTCAAATAATATTGTGTAAAGTTCACCTCACACCTCCAGGGTTGGGGGTTCGATTCCCGCCTCCGCCTTGTGTGTGTGGAGTTTGCATGTTCTCCCCGTGCATCGGGGGTTTCCTCCGGGTACTCCGGTTTCCTCCCCCGGTCTAAAGACATGCATGGTAGGTTGATTGGCATCTCTGGAAAATTGTCCATAGTGTGTGAGTGTGTGAGTGAATGAGTGTGTGTGTGTGTGCCCTGCGATGGGTTGGCACTCCGTCCAGGGTGTATCCTGCCTTGATGCCCGATGACGCCTGAGATAGGCACAGGCTCCCCGTGACCCGAGGTAGTTCGGATAAGCGGTAGAAGATGAATGAATGAATGAATATTGTGTAAATGATTTGTGAAAACAACACAAAACCGTCTTTTCGTCTAAGTTCTTTTTTCCCATGATCCGGTCTGTAGTAATCCAAAGAACTAGCTAACTACAACGCTATATACATTACTACGTGAACGGAGATTTCCAGGCAGCCGAAACACTAGAGCTCGCTATTCGCTTTACATATTGTACATCCCTGGAAAGTAACGTTTATTAGCATCGATGGATCGCATACGCAGTGTAGGTACTGTATGTACAGCAAACATCAGTATCCATGAGCAGCCTGTGAGCTGAAAAAGACACTTTGCTCCAGAGGATGCAAAAAAAATAAAAAAAAAACAAGCAAATCAAGAGGGGAAAGATGGTTGTAGATAGTGAGAGGAATCCAAAGGAAAGCCTACTGGGAAGGCTATTGCACAAGTTGTGTATGATTTGGCATTTGGGGGATTAAGAGGTAGCCAGATACACAAGCAGATCAAGATGTAGGGCTTAAGGTCAGTCTGTTAACTGTGTATTCAGCAGATGAATAGCAGTGAAGGGGCATGCCAACAGAGAGAAGAGAGGAGAAGAAGAGAAGAGAAGAGATAGTGGGGAACTGTGAGTGAAAAAACTCTCACTGCAAGTGTGTGTGTGTGTGTGTGTGTGTGTGTGTGTGTGTGCATGTGTGCTCACATGTCAGTTCACTTCTGTTACATGGATTAAAAATGTAGTTGCATTCTCCAACTAAGGCAGCTGAAAGTTCCTCAGCCTATCACCACATGATGCTTCCTTCCTCCCTTCCTTCCCTCCCAATGGTTAGCCACCACACACACACACACACACACACACACACACACACACACACACACACACACACACAAACGTAATGCATGAGCTAGGAGTCTGCAGAGCTACAGCTGTTGATCCTGACACTGTCACTCACCTTTTCTTCCTCTTTTATGTCTCATGAATAATTCAGGTGCTGGATTTTCTGTGCTGCTGTGGTCAGATAAGTGTGACTGCCTGCAGCTGCGATGTGAAGACTGCCTCTGATTTTCTCACTATTAGCTTCCCCTATTAAATCCCCAAGATGGAAAAAAAAAATGCATAGGCACATTATGGTTTTCAAAACATGGCATTAAAATGTTCTCTTTTTTCCGGCGTTAAAAGGTCGTGCTTGGAAAGCATGGACAATTTACATAACCGTGGATGTCACTGGATAGATGAGAATGACTGAGAACCCTGTTACGCTGCTACCATCTGCTGGTGGCATTTATTTAATCATTGTTTTTAACAATAACACACCTGATCCAGGTAGTAATGGTGTGTTGTTTGGAGTTCATTTTAAGACAGAGTGTTTAATATGCTCTTTAACCTGCAAAGAAATAAAGAATAAGTGAGATTATTTTTCTTCTGGGGGGATATTGCACAAATTTTTAGAAGATGCCACATGGAGCAGGAATAATTATATTGTTATAATAAGCCGTGTGTGTGGACAAACCTTGTTTGGCAGTTTTTAAGTGTATTAATAGGACCTATCTATTAGTGGATCGACCTCCCATCATATTACAGCTGCATTTCTCTCCCTAGCCTGAAAACCGAATAAATATCAAGTCCGGCTTGATTGACGAGGTAAAATTGTCAACCTCCAATTTGGGTAAAGAAGCCAAGGCTGATGAAAAACCAATGTGTTTACGGCTTAATAAGGTCTGCCATTTTTAATCATCATTATAATAAAATCTTGCTCTGACTTGTTGGGGGGGAAAAAAACGCAATTATGCAATTACGCAATGGTGCTGGCAAAGCACACAGACTTATTAGTGTCATGGCTTTTATTGCCTCAATTTGTCCTAAATGTCATCGAGAGAGAGAGAGAGAGATAGAGAGAGAGAGAGAGAGAGAGAGAGAGAGAGAGAGAGACTAAATGAGTATGATATTAATGAACAGGAGTCGAGGGAGTGTCCTAGATGTCTATATGAATAAATACACACAGTGATCCTGAGCTATTTTGTCTTCTCTCATCCAAACTGAAGTAGTTATCTACCGTGAATTATTTTATTTTTTTTTTTTTCAGAATAATACTACCTCTGAAGCAACTACTCACAATGATGTGATGATAAGGACAGAATGTGATATAATACAGAATAGAGAATAAACTGTTTAGCTAGAAGAGCCTCCTGTATTCTCATCTGTCGTATTCGGGCCGTTTTAGTTCTGCTGCATAACTTAACTCCACATCTGGCATTTGCATCGAAAGACTGTTGCTGTTCACCCTCAACATGAGGACCAAAGAACTGTCACTGCCAGTGAGGAGGATCATCATGAGGCTGAACAATCTGAATAAATCATCATAAATTACAATATATTACAGATCTGTCCAAAAGCACTGTTAAGCCCTAAGAAGAAGAAGAAGAAAAAAAAAATGCAAAAAGTTATAACTAGTTAAAAAATCCATTGTCTTTAATTGTCTGTAGAGTTCCAGGATTCATTTTTATGGGCAGATAAGACAAGGATTAACAAGAGATAAACTGAGCTACACGTCTGCACAGGATTCCCCTGGGTTCTCCGGTTTCTTTTCACCTCTCAGAAACATTTCCAGTAGGAGAATTGGCAATAAATTGGATCTAGGAGTAAACGAGTGTGTGGATATGTATATGTGCATTGTGATGGACAAGCGTCCCATCCTCTATGAAGCCTCATCCGTGATGACGCCGTGTCCCTGACCAGGATAAAGCAGTTACTGAAAATAAATAAATAAGTAAATAATTAAAGAAAGAAATAAAACACTTACCGAAAGTGGACAGTGAAGATTGGAATAATGTCACCTTGTCTTTTTCCATTCTACAGCTGTTCATTTTCACTGAGCTCGTGTCCATTGTAAGCTTTAGTAGATTCATGTCTTAAGCCCTATTCGGACGGGATTAGTTTTACGTGGGGACTTGGGGGTAAAATAATTATTACCAGAGCTTCTCTGTGATTTTAGTTCCGTCCGAATGTGCCATCTCTGCAATCATTACGGACAGTAGCCCTATTCGGACGGGATTAGTTTTACGTGGGGGCGTGGAGTAATGCAATTTTACCTCAGGACGTCTGTAATATAAATTGGCCAATTCGCACGGGACAAGACATCTCAGTAACACTAGCAGAAGTTTTACCGTACATATTTACAGCGGGTCTATTCGGATGGGATTAGTATTACCTGTCCGTAATGATTACCGAGATGGCACATTTGGACGGGACTAAAATCACCGAGAAGCTCTGGTAATAATTACTTTACCCCCACGTCCCCACGTAAAACTAATCCCGTCCGAATAGGGCTAATGTCAGTAAAGATTACGGTGACTTTTACCTTCTGTAAAAAGGTCTGGAAAAATGACCTCAGGTAATACTAATCCCGTCCGAATAGACCCGCTGTAAATATGTACGGTAAAATTCCGTCATTTCCTGTTTAAAAGTAGTTTTTGGCGCGTTTTGCAAGCATGGAGGCACCATGTTGTCTGTTTGCGCACGTGTTAACAGGAAGCAACGTCATACGCACATGACGACAAGGAGGTTACTGTGGTGCGTAAAGCGAGTTACCCCTCCCACTTCTGCTAGTTTTACTGAGATGTCTTGTCCCGTGCGAATTGGCCAATTTTTATTACAGACGTCCTGAGGTAAAATTGCATTACTCCACGTCCTCACGTAAAACTAATCCCGTCCGAATAGGGCTTTAGGCTGAAAGGAGTGACACGAAACCGATTTGATCTTCTGCTGTTGTAGCCTGTCCACCTCAAGGTTCATCGTGTCCAAGATGCTTTTCTACTCACCAGTTGTAAAAAAAAAAAAAAAAAAAGTGATTATTTGCTCAAACTTTTATTAGTTCAAACCAGACCATTCTCTTCTTATCTCTCCCATGAGCAAGACACTTCCTCCTACAGAACTCCGCACCATTGGAGGCTTTTTTTTGTTGTTTTTTTTTTTTTTTGCACCTCTGTGTAAATTATAGAGTCTGTTGTGTGTGGAAATCCCAGGAGATTTGCAGTTAATAAAATACTCAAACCAGTTTATCTGATGTCAGCTTCCACACCATGGTTAAAGTCACTGAGATTGCTTTTTTTTTAGTCCATTCTTATCTTTCATATGAGCACGACCCAGAGCTCTCGATTTGTTTTTGCTTGATTTTTTGCATCATTCCTCTGCCACACGTTTGGCTTATTGGATAATCGCAAGAATTAAGAGGTGGAAAGACGTTCCTGATAAAGCGTTTGTCAGACGGCTGCTCATCCAAATGGTTTCGCTGGTTTCACAATGGTCTCACTTATTTAACCATTTGCTGCTGAGCTCCTTCAAAATGTTAGACAGGTTTATTTTTATTTTATTTTATTGCTGCGTGTTTGTGTAACCATTAAATTGAACCACGTAAGTTGATTAAATGAAGTCTGGTCATTGGCTGATCCACCTGCCAATGGAGTTCAAGTATACCACCTGGGCTGCCAGCGACCTGCTTCACTCGTCTTTATGTCAATTTGCCTACTGACGGCTGCAGCAGACAGAATACCGAAGTGTACAGAAGCGCAGAGCTGCTCAAATACCAGCCAAATGAATCACAGTGGCCGGCAGGTCATATTGATTTAAAGTCACAACTGTAAGAGGTTTTCATTGCCAAAAAATGAAATGGTCTTGACATAACCTGGACTGCAGATGAGCTGCTGAACACTTCAAAAATTCAAATCCTTCTACCAACCAAAACAACCGCGATGTCTAAACGCAGAGCATAGGCAAGGAAAGATTACATCAGTTGCAAAGAATAAACCAATTACTAAGCACAGCATTTTTAATTATGATTTTATCACTATAGATTTGAACAAGTCTTGCTGTAATCCCTGCATGGATCTATATAGAAATATATGTCTGATCTGCAAAAACATTGATCTAATAGACGTGCTCCGGCACTCGTGCGATTTTGAAATAACAAGCACAAGTTGTACGTGTGTGTTTGCTCAGCGTCTTTAGTGATTTTTGTGCCAGCCGTTATTGTGCTGTTAATCCCTCACACTCACCTTCGTTCATTTTCCCAGATGCTGATAAAACTGACACTGATGATGTTCACATGGACAGCCAGGTAGACAAAGGTAAGCTGAGGAAACTTGTTCCAAGGGCAGGAGGATAATTTGTCTTTTTTTTTTTGTTTTTTTTTTGTCAGTGAATGTAAAATATGTAACTGTGTATACGGTGGGTTCAGAACATATTCCGACCTCTTCAGTTTTTACACACTTTCTTGCATTAAATTGTTTCAAATTGGATTAAACTGTCTTTCTCAGACCTCGGTTTATAGACCGTAACCCATAATGACAAGACATTTTTGTGAATCTATTAATAAACCAAAAATCTGTCATTTAGATAAGTCTTCAGATCCTTGAATCGGTGCTTTATAAAGCATTTATGACAGCAGATACAGCAGCGAGACTTCTTAGGTAGGCTCTACAACTTTTGCAGACCTCCTATTCTTCCTTGGCAGATCCTCTCAAGCTCGTTCAGATTGAATTGGGAGCATCTGTGAACTGTCATCTATCTCCACAGATGTTATATTGAGCTCACATTTGGCTGGGCTTTGACTCAAGGACATTCAGAGGCTTTGTCTTGGCTATACACATTGGAAACGCTCTTGTACTAAAAAGTGAACCTTTACCCCAGTCTGTGTTTGTGTGTACTCTGGAGCAGGTTTTCTTCAAGGACCTCTCTGTATTTGGCTTCAATCATCCTCCAGTCAGTTCTTACCACTGCTGCTGAGAAGTACCGCACAGCATGGCGCTACTTTGCCGTAGGGATGGTATTAACCAGTTGATGAGAAGTACCTAGTTTTCTCCAGATGTAATGCTTGGCGTTCAGCCTAAAAGTTCTGTGTTTGTTTCGTCAGTGCAAAGAAACTTTCCTCATGCTCTCAGACTCCTAAATGCTTGCCATACAACTTTTACTCAGAAATGGCTTCTGGGGCAGTGGTGGCTCAAGTGGTTATGGCTCTGGGTTGTTGAATGGAAGGTCTGGGTACAAGCCATTTGGGCAATTGAGCAAGGAGTTTAGCTCCTCCTGCCCCAGGGACGCTGTATCATAGCTGCCCCTGAGATTCGACCCCGTATATGTGACGATAACGAAGCCTTCTATGCCCCCCAGTTTCATTTTGTTTCATGTTACTGTACTGTCGCACTACCATAAAGACCTGATTGATGGTAGTGACATGTGACTTGTTCTAATATCTGTGCAGAGCACTTCTGATGTGCTGTTAAAATAGCCTTCGGGTTCTAGGAAACCTCCATGTCCATGGCTCTTCTAGCCAGGGAACAGAATTTGGCCAGACAGTCAGTGCTCTAAACTTCTTGATGGAGCCCACTGTGCTTCTGGGAACATTGCTTTAGAAACGCTTTTATACTGTAGCAACGGCAGATCTGTGTCTCGACACAATTTGATCGTGGAGGTCTTTGGAGAGTTCCTTGAACTTCATAGTTTGGATTTGGGTCTGACTTGCACTGTGAATTGTGGGAACTTATACACAAAGGTGTGTGCCTGCCTGAATCATGTCCAATCTATTGAATTTGGGACAGGTGGACTCCAGTCATGTTCTACTGACATCTCAGTATAATCAGAGCCAACAGTATGCACCTGAGCTCAGTTTAAAGCGCCTTTAGCCAAGCGTCTGAACTCTTATCTCAATAAGAAATTGCAGTCGGTTTTTAATTTCATTTCATTTAAATCGTAGGGGTCAAATTGCAGGGGTCCGAATCATTTTTTGAACACACTTTAAAAGCATGAAAGAGAAATATATCATTTCGTTGTCAGAATTTTAAACGTGCAATATAACTAAAAATAGCATGGGGCCTATTTTTGGTGTGTTCATTAGTACACTGTTTGATGTCCCACTTTAACTGTGGAAGCATACAGTCACATCACACCAGCACCTCAGGTTCTCTTGATTTTCTGTCAGCATACAGTAGCTACAGCTAAAGAAGAACAACAACAAAAAACACCTGGTCATCACCAGAGTTACACCGATCTTTATTACTGATGATAACAAATCTAATCTAGACTGAAAGCTAAGCTAATTAGTTAACTAAAACTAACTGGGGCTGAGAGACGATACCCTGACAGTGACACTATGCCGATTTTCCTTTTCCATTTTTCAGATGTTGATATGCTGAGCCAGGGAGGTAAGTCGATGTTGTTATATTTTCAGATCTCAGAATCACAATTTTCTGGAGCAGGTTAGATTCATGTTAAAGGTGGGGTCTCCGTTGTTTGAAAGCCAATGTTGACATTTGAAATCACCAAAACAAACACGCCCCTAAACACAAATGGGTCCCACCCCTGTATTGATAGCTCCGCCCCACACATACATACGTAACCCAGGCAACTAATGGAAAGAAATGTGTCTTTATCATAGCTGAAGGGAAGAACAATACAATTGTAGATAAACAAACAAGCAAAAATGACACACAAGCATAATCATGCAAAGGACGACATATATTAGTTCTGTGAAACAAAGCAAAACCAACATTACTCGCCTATCGAGAAGGAAAAAAGCAACCTCAGTGTCCCATCGCAGGCCTTCCCTCTCCTTCAGTTCTCTCTTCAGTGCTGGAAAGCTGATCCTATATTAACACAGGTCCTACTTCTTGCCTTATCGTAAGCCTTTCTTCACTTTCTTTCTTTGTTTTTAACCTCCATGTCAATGTTAAAACCGCTTTCTGTTAATGTCACACATGCGCACTGAACACTCTTGCCCATATTGACAAGACACACCCCTTTCTGCTCATTGGCTACACGTTTGTTTTGTTTTTGTTTGTTTTTTTGCAGTTTTCTGAAGCATTTCTCAAACAACAGAGACCTCACCTTTAAATGATAAATGTCATTTATCCAGACAACTGAAACATTTTAGATTGCATGAAAAAATCTATATTGCCAAAAATGTTGTTTCTACCTGTACTGACTTGCCTTGAAAACAAATAAAAAAGGCTTGTAATTTTCTATATTCTATTCAGGTAAATAATCCAAGCAAAGAAAAACAACAGCAGAGTATTTAAAGAGTAGAACATTTACACGATGCAGAAGATACATGAACACACGATGCATGTGCAAGCGAACACAAACCTCACCTCACTACACACTCGCCTTATAATTATTATACGGCGTGTTTCAGCACTATCAACAATTTTCTCCTTTGAATTTTGGGTTTTAATTCCATCTTGGAAGCCTGATTAGATATTGATCCACGAAGTTCAGTGGTGGGATCACACACACTGTTGGACAGACCTGGTTAATGAAACCGTGCTTCTTGTGACTTTCTTTTCTGATTATAGACCTGGACCTGGACCATCTTGACACACCAAGCCAGCAAGAAGGTATTATAATTTCTACCCCTAAGTGTTTCTAAAGTATTTAGGTGTTTCTATGCGCTCTATTCAAGAGTAATATAATGGTGTAACTCCACCTTTGATCATTTGATCACTTGGTTCTGTATTTAAGGTCAGAAATAAAAGCACCTTAACATTTTTTTGTCCCATTTCCTTCAGTGTGATTTGGGAGTTGAGAATTATCTCTTTGTTCCCCTAACAATTAAAATAAGTACCTTATCAGTAATAAATATGAAAAACAACCCGGTGGTGGTTATTAAAAATAAATTAGACAATAAAAACTACCAAAAAACGCCCTCAATGGTCACAGATTATTCCTACACATGTTACTTAATCAGTCCATATAATTATTGATGTGTTTCGATGTGCAGAAATCAAACCATTTCTGTTGCTTTCAGGATGCAATGCACAAGGAGTTAACAAACTCGCTTAAGTTTACCAACCCAATAAACTTAATTAATAAGATGAAACCAAGAAAAAAAGATTCTCTCACACATCGTATGCACATAGTCGTTGTTTAAAATATGTATTCTTAAAGTATTCTGAATATATTACACTTTAAGTCATGTCAGTGAACGTGTTACTGATTCTTTTTAAGAGAGATTAGGAGGTATTCAGATATGGACACTTAAACAGGGTTTTAAGCCCCAATCTGGCAACCCATTGGAGCTTCTACACACATAGGTCTATGGAACTTGAAAGATGACAAAAGTATCTGATGATGAACTTTATATATTGTTACATGCAGCATTGAAAAAAATGATTTATTTCAGGGATTTATTTTTTTCTTTTCAATTTTGGGGCTAAGAAACAGATCCCAAAATTAAATGTATTAAATATTAAATTCGAACAAACAGAATTCATATTTAAATATTTTTGTCAGCTTAAAAGCTTCATAGTGGCGAATGATTTGATGAGTTCACTCCACTCCTGCATCAAAAAGACGTGGTCTGGGACACTAACATGAGTGAACATCTCCAGCTAATGTTTCATGAACACACACACACACACACACACAAAAAGAAAAATCCCACTCATTTACAACTGTTTCACCTGCACACTTACACATCCTTCTGACTCTTTAGACTTCATCATTCACACGTTCGCTCTCTTTCTCTCTCACTCTCTCTATCTCACTCTCTCTCTCTCTCTCTCTCTCTCACACACACAAACACACACACACCTCATCCCTCATTTGACTTATAAGAAGGAGCTATTACTGTCAAACTCCAAGGCAAGAGTCTCGAGTGCTGATCCCATCGTCACTGTGCTACACTTCCACATTTACATACCTTGAAGTAGCCGCCTATATTTCTGTATTTTTCCCCGTTCTGATTTAGTTTTACTCTCCCACCACTGACAGCTGTGTCACCGTCACCATTCCTCCAGTGTCAATTGCTTTGCTTTGAGTTGCTTTCTGGCCAGCAGAAGCAAAACTAATGTTCGTCTTGGCTCGAGACCAAAAACAGGAGCTCTTTGTAATTACACTGTAAGAGTACAAAAAAAAAAAGGGGGAGAATAAAAAGGAAAGCAGCAAATCTTAAAACAGCCACGTTCTCAATTTAGCATAGAACACCTGCATGCTATGTTTAATGATGTTCAGGGGTCTGTGTGTGTCTGTGTGTGTGTGTGTGTGTGTGTGTGCGAGCTCTAGAGTTTGTAAAAACTTGTGAGGATTTATGTGCATGTGTTCATGGAAGGCAGAAGCCCTTACTGTACCTTTCATGTTAGTGCTTTATTTATTTCATTTTACTAACAATGCTTTCATGACACTTTGGGTCATATGCATTATATGGACTTTGCACAAAATCACAAGCACACGATCGTTTCTGTCTTTATATGCCGTATTATTATAAATCTCCTTTACCGGAGCTAACAGAAGCAATCCTGGTCCAGCATGACATCCCTAAAGACGTATTCAAATACTAAAAATCTGAAATTTTTGCTGTGTTTCTCTCAGAAACTTGCACTTCAGCTGCTGAAAATCCTGCAAAGGAAATAACTACAGAAAGAAGTGACCCTGGTAAGATTTGCCTCTGCAATATTTCCAATATTTTCAATAATAAAATGATGAATCATGTCATTAGAATCTAGCAGTGTTGTATAAAGTACTAGAAAGCAATACTTGAGTAAAAGCACAAGTATCGTACTATAAAAAGACTTTGGTAGAAGTGAAAGTTACCTTTTAGAATATTACTATAAGTATAAGTAAAAGTCTTAAAGTATCTGATATTTACTGTACTTAAGTATCAAAAGTAATTTTCTGATATTTACTGTACTTAAGTATTTGAAGTAAAAGTAAAAAGTAAAATTTCTGTGATTTTCAGTAGGCATAAGATCAGGGGCGGTTCTAGGGTCTCATCTTTAGGGGGTTTTAGCCCTCAGTGAGAATTTAAAACAAGAAGAGTTTTATATTATATATTATATGACTACATAGTAAGCCAAGAGTTATGGTATTATTTAAAATGGCAAAAGTGGACACCAAAATTTTATGCATGATGTAATGATGCCAGTCTTGAATCAGATCGGTTCATGTATGTGTGCATTCTCTACAAACAGTGTGTCCAATGAATGCAGTCATTAATAAAAAAATACTCACAAGACAAAGACCAAATCAATAAATGTTATTTTTATTTAGTATTGAATGGATTGTTTGCATTAATATTTTGTTTGTGCTACAACTCTGGTAATAAGAATAGTGACATTTCACTGCTTTTGGTTGCCGTCTTTGTGGCTTTCAGTCGATTAACGTTATAGATAAACGCCTCCAGCTCTGACTGCGCGTGCACGCTGCGCGTACCTGTGCTTCTCCGTAGAGCGTGCGGACGTGCGTAATGCAATCTAGGAGCAGTGATTCGCCAAACCTCCCTTATTGCAGTTACACACATTTCTCCTGATTTTATTTTGTAGTAACGAGTAACGAAGATGCTTAGTGAAAATATAACGGAGTAAAAGTATACATTTTATCTAGGAAATGTAGTGGAGTAAAAGTGAAAGTTCACATAAATTTAAATAGCGAAGTAAAGTAAAGATACGAGAAATTTCTACTTAAGTACAGTAACGAAGTATTTGTACTCCGTTACATTACAACACTGGAATCTAGGAATAAGTGGCACTGAGCCAAAAAAAAGATAGCTGTTTAGTTTAATTCTGATGAGCAGTGACACATTTGGTAGGTTGGATAGTTGTGTGTATATATTGTGATATATTGATTAAGGTACTGTATATACAATAATGTTCAGAGTTTGTGTAATGTGACATGCTTACACCAGCAGTCGTGTCTCCTGTGCTGGGAAACAGAGGATTCTGTGGTTTATGATTTAGGATCCCAAGCTAGCAGCTTGGAACATTTCTGTGGTGTCCCAGCAATAAAAAACAAGAAACTTGGTGTATAGCGATGAATGAAAATGTGTTTTACTCAGCATTCTGAAAGCAAGGTCTGGTTGATTTTCCATATGATCATACCGCATCATACAGCTGTGACGACACTAACGGTTATTCACCAACATATATGTCCATGCTGCTGTATTTTATTTGTTCTTAACATCAGGCACAATTTTGTTGGTGTCTGTTCTGTTTGGTCGAGAATCTCATGCCAAAATTATTAGTTCAAAAGAGGATCTGGATCCAGATCTGTATAAACTAAGCACCAGTAATGACCGGTCCAGACGGGTGTATTGCGACGCATGTGATATTTGCAACAGGAAAAGCTCTGAGCCCTAAACACACTTCCTCCCCAATCGCCCCGACCTCTGCACGAATGAGCACGTGTTAGCTTGTAGGAAGTTCTTCCCAATTTAAAATCATCACACCATGACAACGTAATACAGCAGGTAATTACTCCATGTGATCGATGCGTTTGTTTTCTTCTTTTTACGATGGATGTGTGCATGTTCTGACTGATTGAGTGCGTTGGACAATGCCATAGTGATCTCCATTAACATTAACAGCACCGCTCAGTGCATCAGCAGATTGTGTGTGTGTGTGTGTGTGTGTGTGTGTGTGTGTTTCATGTTTTCCATTTGCATGTTTTCTCACCTTTTCCTGTGTGCATGCAGTGCAAAATGGATGGCCTTCACCACCGCCACATAATCCACTCAGGAGTACACGCAGATGTTAGCTGGAACCCCACAGATGAATCCTGCATCCCATTTATAGTGTGTGTGTGCACGTGTGTGCGCTCTGCCAGACACAGCAAGCTTAAACCCAACGCAATTAAAAGCATTAGACTGAACCAGCTGCTTCATCTTTCTCCCAAATTAACTTGTGTAACATGTGGACTTTAGTAGTAGGTCAGCTTTTTCATCTGTACTCAGATGTCATTTGTAATTTATAAGATGTCAACAAGGGACAAACAATTATGAGAGCATTTAGTGCCACTCGGAATAAAACGAACTGTGAATCTCAGGCTTTTGACTGAAACCCTGAAGCAGTAAGAAGCAGCAGCTGAGCTTTTAGCGAATACAAATCACTATTAGGCTATAATTTAGCCAAATTGCTGTTAAATGATAATGATTTAACATTTTATGCTGTTAAATGCTCGGTGTATATCTTTTCTTGTATATGAATTCGCTGGGAGAAAAAAAAAACCCACACAATCCATTTGTGTATTTTAAAATACAATAAATTAAAGGAAAATAAGTATTCATACATTTTTCAGACAAACATAGACAGACAGTGCATATAGACACTGCACATGTTTATACATAATGACTTTTCACTTATTTTATTTTATATGTATTAAGTATAAAGAATTCAGCACAATTTTGTAAAGATCCTCTTGGATAAACATCTTCATTTCCCCCAGATATTAGAAAAAAAACATAGTAGCTAGAATACAGACTACAGAATTGACTTGATTATAAAACCCAACGATGATATAATAATAATATAATTATTGCATTATTTTGTAAAATGCCATAACGGAAGATAAAGCAATGAAGAAGAAGCAACCTTTATTTTTTTTATTTTTTATATTTTTGTCACATCTACTTTACAACACAGTAAAAAATATTTTTTTCACATATCCCAACTTTCGAGGTTGGGGTCAGAGCACAGGGTCAGCCACGATACAGCACCACTAGAGCAATGAGTTCTTTATTATACATTTAATACACAGTTAACACACGTGGGGATGTGGTAGCTCAGTGGTTAAGGTGTTGGGCTACTGATCAGAAGGTCATGGGTTCGAACCCCAGGTCCACCAAGCTGCCACTGCTGGGCCCCTGAGCAAGGCCCTTAACCCTCAGTTGCTCAGTTGTAAGTCACTCTGGATAAGGGTGTCTGCTAAATGCCGTAAATGTAAATGTAAACAAGAAACCTGGCCACTAGCATGCGCTCAGATGTCTTGTGATAATATAATAACCCTTTCTTTCTTTCTTTCTTTCTTTTTTCTTCAGCAAGAGAAAAAAATTCAGAATGGTAATAGACCGTGTTGCCATGTTGGCAGAAATTAGCCGGTAACTTGGACGCACTCAACATTCACAGTAAACAACGTAGATTTTAACTAGCAGTGTTGTTAGCAATCCAGTCTGTTTGCTAGTTAGCACGTTATTGCTTTACTATCCTGTAGCGACTCTCTCGTGTGGGCTCTCTCTTCCCCCCCCCCCCCCCCCCCCCCCCCCCCCCAAGAGATTGCGTCAGTTCAGGGGTCTAAGAAAAGGAATTGTTCCTGATTTATAAAAAGAACTTCTCTAGTCGGTTTTCTTTTTCGCTGTTGAGTCACACTAGATGCACAGCTTGACATAAGGGTGCATCATCCCATATTATTTACTCTATTCTATAAGGGTCAGAGTCACCCATAAGAGTGGAACAGGATGAATCAGTTCTGCTCCGGCTTCATTCAATTTCCCAAAGAATTACATGGAAGTTAGGTTTTTTTTTAAACTACTATATTGTTCGATCTTGTCCGTGTCATTTAGACCTGAGAGCAAGAAGAAAAATAATAATATTGGCTGCGTTACTATACTGAAGGATTATTGCTAGTATTTGACGATGTCCACACTCAGACAGAGCAGAAAACAGATTTCTCAGAGCAAAGGAAACCCTGGGCTGCTTGGCTGGCCGGCCGGCCGTGTCAATACCTGGTCACCAGAGCATCACGAGACACACTGAGTTTCCCCTGAATGACGAAAACTTAAAACCTCATGCTATGGTGGATACACACACACACACTCACTCACTCGCGCGTACACACACTTGACAATCTAGCCAGGGGTAGCAGATTGTGACAAATCAGAGCTTTAAGTCATGCTGACCGGTCTTGCAAGAGCGCCTCACACGAAGGGAAAAATATTCCAAGCATGAAAATATTTAGCCATTTTATACTCGTTCTCTGATCAGTAAAACTTCCAGTTGGCTCTGTAACGACTGTGTACAGCAAGGAGCATGGGTAAGAGTGTGAGGAAAAAATGTGTGTGTGTGTTTTTTTTTTTTTTTTGTTTTTCTCCCTGATCTGCCTAAGCGTGGCTCAAAAGCAGCTGATCCACACAAAGCAGCTTTGCAGATTCAATTCAAATGCATAATAAACAAGCAAAAAGCAACAGTGGCGAGGAAAAACATTTCATTGTTAAAAAAATATGATCAATACAGTTTAAATCATATATTATATTTTTACATATTCTGTTTTTGAAGGATGTGAGGTTTTTACTGAAAAATCATGTATTCTAAGTACAGATTTTAAACGTTACCATGTTATTCTGGTAAAGTCTGAGAACTCTGTTGTGTGTGTGTTTGTGTGTGTGTGTGTGTGTTTGTTAAAGTGGTGGATGAGAAGTCAGCAGGTGAGAGCCAACCCAAGCAAGAGAAAGAGAAGCACGAGGAAAAGAAGTGTGATTCAGAGCAAGACAGTGGCAGTGCTGGTACTTTCTCCGTTTATTTCACACACAGGCATCAATCTTTCTATCAAAATACATAGAGCAGATTTAAATGGACAATGTCTGCTTTGTGTTACACCGCTATATACGGCTGTGTGTATGAAAGCATGGCCACACTCCTCGCCTTGTTTCTGATAAATCATTCAAACCGAGTCACAGATATCTCTCTGCTATTCATAAGTTGCATTCAAATTTGTCTCTAAACTCCATTATTAAAAACGATAACTGTAATCTGGCTGCCTGCTGGCCGTGCAGTTTAGACCGGCTGGGTTTAAAAGGACTAATAAAATAGGCCGAGACTGTTGGGTTGTTTGAATTATGGATCAAAACAGTTTGAGGACTGAATTAGAATGGGGTGAGGAGGATTTATCAAATCCTTCAGTTTGTTAATCGTACTTTTCTACTCAAGGAGTTGAGAAAGAGAAGAGTGCTGGAGAGAAGACTGAGAATGCTCCTGCTGATACAAAACAACAAGATGACGAAGGTACGGTTTTTCCTTTTCATCAGCTTTTTCCTTTTCATCAGTTCCCACCTAACTCTATCCTAATCATCCTCTTCTCTCGCACCAGTTACCTTCACATTCTCATTTAACACATCCATACATCTCCTCTTTGTCCTTCCTCTTGACCTCTTACCTGGCAGCTCCATCTCCAACATCCTTCTACCAATATAACCATCTCCTTCCTCTGTACATGTCCAAACCATCTCAATCTAGTCTCTCTGTCCTTGTCCCCAAAACAGCCAACCTGAGCCGTCCCTCTGACGTGCTCGTTCCTAATCCTGTCCGTCCTCTTCACACCTAAAGAGAACCTCAACCTCCTCATCTCTGCTACCTCCATCTCTGCCTCATGTCTTTACCTCACCACTACATAAAGCATCGCTGCTCTCACTACTGTCTTCTACACCTTTTCCCTTGATTCTGGCTGACACTCTTTTGTCACACAACAAAAAAAAGTTTTGAAAAAACAAAAAGAGTTTTACTCACTGATGTAAAAATGTATACAAATTTAAATAAGCAAGGACGACGTGGTTGGAAAATGTAAAAAAAAAAGCTTGGTTAGACTGCAAGCATGATGGCCATGTTGATGAAACTGCATGAATTATATCGTCACTGTCGGGCGGAAACCTCGTATCTCCAAAACCGTTATTTTTCAGGAAATTAAAAAAACGCTGTATTTTTTTTGTGTTATTAAACATTGTATCGTTAAAGTTGTTATTATACCTTATATTGCTATCATATACTGTTGTGTACCAACATTAACACAACATTTTCCCAAAGTCACGTTTTATCGGAGATACAAGCTTTATGACTTGGGAGCAGTGAGATACGAGATTATGATGTCATTGATAAGAACGGTACGGACACAGACGTCGCTGCTGCCAGCAGTGTTCAGTAAAGTCTGCGGTGTCCAATGGAGTTCAGAGATTTGCGCTCAAGCTATTTTCAAGACTTTAGATTGGTTAATAACTTGTAAAAATAACAGACCCACGTGGGGACTGACTAATAGCATCGATATGTGAAAAAATATGAAATTGACCAAATTTGGACATACGAGGTTTCCGCCTGACAGCGACGATATAATATTTTGAACAGTAAGACATAATCATGTGGTTGTTGGTGTTGCAAATTGTTTTTTTATCATTCTCTAAGAAATACACTTGCAATAAAAAAGTTCTCCAGCTGTCACAAGATCCAATAAAGTAGTTAGGATTAAGGAATGTTGGATTTGAACTAATGACCATCTGATCAGTCACCACTTCCTCAATCAGAATTCCTGCTCATAGCGTGTATTGTATTCATCTGCTTCTGCAGGCTACAAAATTAATTCATTACTCCATTAATAATAAAATCATTGACACCGCCATCTATTTGACACAAAACATGCAAAAGAGAGGCTTGTTATACTTGGGAGAAGAGATGGTCTTTCACTGCAGATCTTTCGTGGACATGTGGTCAGTTATACTGTACACTAATTTTTGTAAGGTTTATTATAGGTGACATGTTTGTAACGCAGCAGTTTGAGTGAGATTTCTCCAACCAGTCCACCAACCAGTTATATCCAGCTAACAATGGTGCTTCACACAGAGACTCCACACTATGACTCTGCAGCACACAAATTAAAGCGAAGCTCTTTTATAGCAAAGTCACATGTAAATAAATCCAGCTTTGCAATGGGCAAGAAAAGAAAGAGCTGCGGAATTGGAAACGGAGTCGCGTCTATCTCAGACAGGTGAAGATTTAAAGTAATGGCCCCACAGCCTCAGTGGCTTTAAATGAGCTTGGCCTTCGCACTGAGTTGAATAAAGTGCATCCAGGCCCTGATCATACATTACTGTTTAGAGAACACACCCCCACAACACCCCACCACCCCCACCACCCTCTCTCTCTCTCTCTCTCTATCACTCTTTCTCTCTCGCACTGTTTGTACTTCATATTTCTTTAGGCAGTGGGTTGGGGGATAAATTAGATGCACTGGGGCTGTATTATATTTAGCTTTTTTATCACATATTTCATAGCATTTACATTGGACATAGGTGCTGTGCAGACGTGGAGCTTGGATGAATCTTAATTATGGGTTATTTTAATGTGGGAATCTTTTACCAGGTTCAGGCTGTGATGGACAGGACCGAGTGGTGTGTGGGTATGAGGGGGTATGTGTGTGTGTGTGTGTGTGTGTGTGTATGAGAGAGAGAGAGAGACAGAGAGAGAGAGAGAGCTAAAGTCTAGCTAAGTATGCGTGGGAGGAAACCTTGAACAGTCAGGAGCGGAAGCAGGCCAGCCACACACACACACACACACACACACACACACACACACACACACACACACAGCTGTCCATATGCCTTAAAAACAAAGATGCTGCTTGGACTTATTCTATTCATTCATTTTTCTTCATTTCTCTGCCTTCTCTGTTGTCACTGGCTGCGATGTCTGTGTTTGCACCATGTCTATGTTTGTCTACAATGATTTTGTATGCTGTAACATTACAAAGAACCCAAACTTGTTCTTTGTTAAATGTTTGGGAAAGCTTTCCCTGAAGAGCGGATGTTATTATAACAACAAATTGGGACTAAATTGATAATGGGAATTATAAATCGCTTGGAAAATACAGCTCCTAATCCTTATTTGTATAATTATTATTGATATTTAGTGTTTTATGTCTATCACGTCAATCCTGGTGCAATATTGACATGAAGAGTGAGAACTGTGTGTCTATATTTATTACTGTGTGTGTGTAAATTATTTATAGAATTAAATAAATTAGAATTATACAATCTCTTTTGAGATTGTTAGTTATTATTACTACAGTATTGCTTAACGTTTTTGTGCACGGAGAGGTCATTAGACTGGCTTTCATATAACTGGCGTAAAATGAGATCTACAATGAGATGAGTGCAGGCACACAGTAAGGTCTGAGCACAGCGTTCACTGAAGGTCAGATTTTTTCATCTTCGATGCGATGCTCTACAAATTCATCTCTGCGGTGAAGAGCAATGAAAAGGATGTAAGCTATGACAATTACAATGTTTTATACAGCCCTGTAGAAGTGTGTGGAGGGTCTGCGAGGGTTTGGATTTGCTCACAGATCATTTTTCGAGGGTTGACCATTGTGACCAAGCGTATGAGAAGGAAATGTTCATAAGGTATACAAACTAGGTTAGAACCTGTTCATGATACATAACGTCGCTGTCGGGCGGAATCCTCATATCTCCAAAACCATTATTTTTCAGGAAATTAAAAAAACGCCGTACCTTATCTGCAGTGCACAGGGTTTAGTCCACGTTGCAGTGGATTGTCTTGCGCTAAATTCCTGTCCTCAGACGAGCACCAGAACTAGCGGGAGTCAAGATTTTTTTTCTTTGAGCCCAGTGTTTTGAAGACATTTACCTCAGAAGACGTGTTGATTCGTTGCGACTCTTCTTGAGGAGAAATATGCCGTGAAGCTCTCACGCTGAGTGAGGAAGAGGTGGACAGTTGAAGTGTCCAATGGAGTTATGAGATTTGCACTCAAGCTATTTTCAAGACTTTAGATTGGTTAATAACTTGTAAAAATAACAGACCCACGTGGGGACTGACCAATAGCATCGATATGTGAAAAAATATGAAATTGACAGAATTTGGACATACGAGGTTTCCGCCCGACAGCAACGATATAGTTTTCTGCCGTCTTTCATTGCTCTTTAGATGCTAATATTTATACTGTTGTTCTTTACGACTAAAAATCATGGAGTACTCTTTGTATGTTTTTGACTTGAAGTGAACTGAAGTGGCAAAACCCATTTAATTACAAAAACAGAAGAAGAAGAAGAAGAAGAAGAAGAAGAAGAAGAAGAATATTATTTTATTCTCTTGAATATATATCATGTTTTGGCTTCATTGCAAGGAATTCCTACCCATACTAAACTACAGATTTGACGATCGAGGCCTTGAAATATTTGTAAGCTCTTTTCTCTTGTGTCCTTGAAGGAAGTCTTGTGTTTCCTCCATTTCTTTATGAAGCAGCTGAACAACACTGAATTAAAAGAAATTCTTCTGTATACCTCCTTTTAAAAATGGAGATTTCTGTAACGTAGTGTAGAAGGAAGATAATTCAGTTGGGGATAAAACAAAAGTCATGACAAGCCTATGAGAAGCAAAGAAACTGCTTATTTCAAGTGATCCGGTTTGTCCTCGGAGATTCACGTAATCAACAGGAACTGTAGACATTGTAATCTGCATAACACTGTGAGGTATCTGTCAAGAATATGCCGAGCTCTTTTCTTCCTACATCGCCGTTCAAATGGAGACGGATCCATTTCTATTCTTGTTTACCTTTCTCTTTCTCTATCTGCTGTATTCTCATCCATCTATACTTCAATAGTCTTTTATGCACTATTGAAGTATTTACCTCATTCATTAGAGAAAGGTCCATAGATTTCTTTTAATGAACTGTTGCTTCATTCCAAATGCTTGGTTCAGTTCATGAGCTTTGGGAGCTGATGGAAATCAGCAGTACAGGCATTTATGTATAGAGAAACTTTTGTTGTATTTTTACCTTTACGTGGCATCTTTGTTAAAAGTCTCTCAGAATCGCTGGTAGCACAGTAATTAGCTCCCAATGCATTGTGGCTCTCTGGACTCTCTCTCTCTCTCTCTCTCTCTCTCTCTCTCTCTCTCTCTCTCTCTCTCTCTCTCTCTCTCTCTCTCTCTCTCTCTCTCTCTCTCTCTCTCTCACTCTCTCTCTCTCTCTCTCTCTCTCTCTCTCTCTCACTCTCTCTCTCTCTCTCTCTCTCTCTCACTCTCTCTCTCTCACTCTGTCTCTCTCTGTCTCTCTCTCTCTCTCGCTCTGTCTCTCTCTCTGTCTCTCTCTCTCTCTCTCTCTCTCTCTCTCTCTCTCTCTCTGTCTCTCTCTCTCTCTCTCTCTCTCTCTCTGTCTCTCTCTCTGTGTCTCTCTCTCTCTCTCTCTCTCTCTCTCTCTCTCTCTCTCTCTCTCTCTCTCTCTCTCTCTCTCTCTCTATTGCCCTTTCAGTTGTCTTGGAAACATCCGGGGAATCTGTTGTTTGACGTCATGGCAAACTTAATTTCTTCTCCAACCGTTCCCTCTATGATCCCTATAAAAAACAATGGCAACCAAACAAAATCTAATCAAGAACTAAAAAAAAAGTTTCTTTTTTTTAATGGATTGATGGAGAAAAGAATTATAATAAAGACTATCATAAAAGGCTAAATATGAACATAATATAAACACATCCTGCTGCTGCTGATGAACAGGGAACTATCTGGTCATTTGTGCTCTCCCGTGTCCCAGCGGTCCGGTTAGCATCAAAGCTAACATGGGGAAGAGAAGCCTCTTACCTGTGTCTCTTTGAAGATCCGCTTTTGATCGGCACCCGCGTCAATCCTGCTGCCTCTTAGGTTGAGATTCAGACTAAAGATGGGAGGAATACATCAGGAGAATACATGTCAGTGCATGCAAACAAAGGAAAAGAGTGATTTGTAAGGCATGTGATTTGTGTCTGATTATGCAAAGAGCTGGGTTTTGTCAGGCTTGATTAACATAATCCTTTGTCTGGGTTTTGTTTCTCAGCCCTATACACACTGTATTATACACCCACAACCTAATGGTGCCTGCTGCATGTTCAGACTGCAGAGACCTTTTTAAAATAAGCCATCTTAATTAAAGAAAGCACACACTTCACCTTTTTATTCATTTGTTAGGATTTTTAATTAGCGTAGCTATTGCCACATGCTATTTAAGACATATGGATGCACTTTGAAGCCCTGATCATTCACCAATGTGTCTCTTATTTTTCTTGTCATTTTCTTTCCGAAGACCACGTAACAAGCATGAACAGCAAGGATACAGACAGCCAAGGATTAGTGGAGACCATGGAGGTAGAGGGTAAGCCTCAGCATCCACCCTTCTTTTTCATCTCTCCATACAAATACAGGTCGGCGTCTGTTATTCTGTTTATATGAACGTCTTCTCAAACTGTGACATCCCAAAAATGCTTCCTATATATTTATTTCATTTCAGTATAATTTAATAATCTAGGTTCACTGTGAGAAACATTATAAAAAGGTGCTTTTCTTCCTGCTCTTGTACCGCTGTGGTATAGAGATTAGTGTGGAGGTAAACTGGCCAAGATTCAACCACACACACCTTCACTGTGCGTTTAAACTGTCATAGTAACACATAACGCTCACCTGTTAAAACACAAGCATTGCCTTTTATGTCTAGTCGAGCTAAGAGTGGAGTATATTCGGGTAATTAAACAAAAGACGTTTTGGATTACAGTACGTGACTAGCAAGAGCCCAAGTGTGTCACTTTTCTGACAGTTTGCTTGCTCTTAGCGCATGAATTTCTCCCCTTGACATTTCTTCTTGCTTTCTGAACTCTGACCGTAAGTACCAATGTTCCCCCACTTAACAAATTTGCATTTCTCCTGTTTTTTTAACACGTATAATCCCCCAATCTCACAGACAGCCGATGCGCTTACATCGCTAGTGGCTTTTCACTATGCTAAATAATTCAGGGAGTGTCGATAGAAGGCCTAGCTACCTGTGACAGCTCAGTTTAACAGATATGTAGGTCACACCAAAGCTCAACCTCTTTTTGCACCATTATTTTGCTTGCATTTCTCTCTTTATGACTTTTTCCTTTCTATTTAAAGCTCTGTCTTTCATCTTCTCGCTCTTACGCTTTTACGTCCAAATTGTGCATTTTTACGGTACGTGGCGCCGAAGAATGAAACACGACGCAGCTTAATCATCGTTTCGGAAATGTATCTATCACATCAAAAACTATTCCATTTAAACTAGTCATTAATATAATTACATATTATGGTGTGTGTGAGTGTGTGTGTGTGTGTGTGTGTGTGTGTGTGTGTAGTACAGTGTGTATACCCATGTTATCATGATGTATACTCACAGGTCAAACAAATAGCCTTTTAATTATGTTAAGCTTTTCAAATTTGATGCAGTGGAGCTTCTCGCTGATTAACAACTGCTCTTTAGGCAAACTGTCCCACAGTAGCTCTCTGATCTTAATGCACTCAGTGTTACCCCTAAAGCAGCTGGCCCTTGTTCTCTTTTCACCCCACTTTAAAAGCCTCATGTTTTCCTAACAATGTCCTCTCCACCCTTGTTGGAGAGAAAGATCTTTCAGAGCGGCCAAGAGCCCTTTGAAAAAGCTCTGCTTACAAAGCCAACTCTAACATGCACATCTTGTAATGTTGGTTAAATGTCCCAGCAGTCTGCTGCTGCTGCTTTTTACCCCCTTCTCTTTCTCTCTCCTGTCTCTCTTTCTTCTCTGGTGACAAAATACCTACAACAGACAAGAGGGTCACTTTTTTCACTAAAGAACCGGGCATCTGCGGTATTTATGACCCGCCTCCGACCCCAATTGCTTCTCAGCTCAGTAAGTTTTAATTGGCTTCGATTGTCCAGAGCTTTATCATCTCACTGCAATGAGAAAGAGAGTGGGTGTTGGTGGGGGTAAAAAAAAAAAAAAAAAACCCTAGACATTCAAGTACTTCCCACAATGCCTCTCTCTAATCATTCATTCATTGGTGCTATAAGCACTCAAGTTCCTACAACCCTCGAATATTTACACATGAAAATAAGGGTTTGTTCTTCACATTTAGCACTTCATTAACTCTGCAGGCCTTGCTGCTTCTTAAAGGTCGTCTGGAAGTGTTTCACATAAATGCAGGGAGCTCTGGGAACGTACGTTTTTATAAGAGGTGAAACACTCAGTCACATCAATGCATATAGTAGACATACACAAGACTCCACTAACAAGAAGTGTTTATCCATCAGCTATTGACTAAAACCAAGGCAGGATTTATTCACTTGGATTTACTCGCTTGTTATGAGGAGAATACATTACTCAAAAACAATGGAGGTTTTTGTAGCTTTTTAAGAAAGCTTCATTTGACTTTGATATCAGAATGTCTTATTGACCAAAACGTGAGAACTCAGAATTCAAGCAAATAATACCTCAAGTATGCAGTGAAAGGAATAAAGCGAACTGTTACAGGAATGTAATCAACAATGAGATACAATCAGCCAAACATGATACACAGCTACGGTGGTTGATTATTTTCCAATAACATCAGCAATTGATTCTTTTTTTTTATTAACGAACAAGTGCACGGTCATTCATTTCCAGTTACGTTTGACGTCGTGGACCGTCCACAAAACGTCTTCATTTCTCTTGTCGCTTATTTTATAGCAGCTTTAGCAACAGTTGTTCCCTCACCAACTTTTTTTTTAAGGTAACAAGACAAAATAAATGCTGCTCGTCATGTTACGAATGAACCTTACTGACTGTTGTTGAGAATCTGTTGTTCATGCTTTTATTTCTACGAGGTTGGACTATTGTAATGCCCTATACCTGGGTTTGAATGTATCTCTCATAGCTCACCTACGGTATGTTCAAAATGCTGCTGCTAGGCTTTTTAATGACACTAAGAAGAGGGATCATATAACACCTGTGTTAATTTCTTTACACTGGCTTCCGGTATTATATAGGATAGAATATAAGTGTAAATATGTCCGTTCCGCGAACACGGTTGAGGAGGAGTGGAGATCGTGCATTCTCCGTGGCAGCTCCTGTGTTATGGAACGGGCTACCATTGTCTTTGTAATCGACTCCCTCTTTGGGTAGTTTTAAAGGTCAATTGAATACTTTTCTTTTTTACAAGGCTTTTGCTGTATGATTAGTATGTTTTCCCGAGTTACTGTGTATGGTATTTTTGTACTTTTATTATGATGTTAGTTTGATGTGTTTTATGATTATACTTTTTATGACTTATATATTGATTTTTACCATGGAAAGCACTTTGGTCCATTGTTATTGTCACGGACGCGGGGATAAAAACGACAGCTAAATGAAAAACAGGATTTATTAACTTAAAAAACACTAAACAGGACAAAGACAAACCAGACGAGGACAACAGAGGATTCAATAAAATTATATAATATTAAATAATACAAATAATTAACAGACATGAGGGACAGGTGTGGGGGGGCACGGTGGCTTAGTGGTTAGCACGTTCGCCTCACACCTCCAGGGTTGGGGGTTCGATTCCCGCCTCCTCCTTGTGTGTGTGGAGTTTGCATGTTCTCCCCGTGCCTCGGGGGTTTCCTCCGGGTACTCCGGTTTCCTCCCCCGGTCCAAAGATATGCATGGTAGGTTGATTGGCATCTCTGGAAAATTGTCCGTAGTGTCTGTGAGTGAATGAGAGTGTGTGTGTGCCCTGCGATGGGTTGGCACTCCGTCCAGGGTGTATCCTGCCTTGATGCCCAATGACGCCTGAGATGACAGGCTCCCCGTGACCCGAGGTAGTTCAGATAAGCGGTAGAAAATGAGTGAGAGAGTGAGAGGGACAGGTGTGCAGAGGCGGGGAGGAAAAGACAAGGGCGGGACAGACACGTGAACACCGAACATAAACAAAAAGGCACATGGCCAAAGTCCGGGCAGAGTCCTGACAGTTATGGTGATGAAAGTGCTATACAAATACATTTTGATTGATTGATTGATTGATTGATTGATTGATTGATTGACTGTTAAAGTGCGCAACCTCTTTCTTTGTGAATGTCACAAATCGGATATGCTTTTCTTTGTTAAATAATAACACATTTTCTTAATCTATTTATTATTGCACTTAGATTATTGTAGTGGGTCTGCCAAGGCTGTTATTAGGTAAAAATTGCATAAAGCGGATAAATTGTTCGTAATATAAATTGTCAGGGTGGTGTTAGATCTGAGTAGTGGACTTGGATCGTCTGACCCGCGGTACTGTACTCGCGTCCATTCTCTATATAGAAAGGTTGTCATTGGGGTTTAGAAGGACAGAACCCATGGTACAAGAAGGATGTGACAGTTGGTATTAACACGAAGGTTAACTTCGATTTTAAGTCTCATGGTCCGCTAGGCTCTGATGAGTAAAACATCAATACAGTATCTCTGTTTTTTCTTCATCACGCACTCTCGAAGGAGTCTCTCATTAAACCTATATTTCTCCTTGGCACAAAAACCATGCTGATCTTTCCTAGATACTGTGCCTCAAGTGAAATGTTATAACCACCTCTTCATTGCCCGGTGAGATATTGAGCAGCTTTGTTCAATACACGGATGATGGGTTTTTTTGTGAATGCCTCAAAGCATTGCGTCTTGTGCTCGTTTTAAAGGAGGACTTTTCGATTAACCCTGAGAGTCAGGTCAGAAAGGGATCCTCTAAGGTGCCAGTCACATGTCACCGGTTTGATTACGTGCATCTTCTGTCCATGGTGTGTTTCCGTTTTCTTTTCTTTGTTGTGGCTAGATGAGCTAAAAGTCAAAGAGCATGAAATGTGCAGTTCATAGAAAGGACAACATACAGTTCTGATAGTTCTGAGAGTTTGAAGATTAACTACATACACTTATAGATTCCTACATTTAGATGAACTCAGGATGTGTGACCAATGAGTTGTAATAAAGGCCAGGGGATATAAACAGGCCAAGAGGCATCATTTTTTTGGCTTCCACATCATCTTGGGCTATTTCTGACTTTTGTGGACACGAGAACAGAAGAAGAACAGCTTATCAAGTAAAAAAGAATATGAGGCACTGATTTTATTCTAGCTCTGAATCTTAATTCATACAGTCACTTGTTTCAAGTGATTATACTCTGTGAAACCCCTAGATTTCATATGTACTGCTTTATAACACAACAACAGCAATGCCTGAGAACAGGACACCTACAATGAACCAAAACAGCATTCACATTCCTGTTCACATCTATTTGTGCTCTTTGCATGAAACTCGATTTCTTCCACTCCAACCTTGGTAAATCATGTCTTCATGGAGCTCGAGTGAAGCCAAACTCTGATATTTTCCTGTGTTTTTTTATTTTTTTTAACTCTAGATGATTGATTGGGGGGCACGGTGGCTTAGTGGTTAGCACGTTCGCCTCACACCTCCAGGGTTGGGGGTTCGATTCCCGCCTGCGCCTTGTGTGTGTGGAGTTTGCATGTTCTCCCCATGCCTCGGGGGTTTCCTCCGGGTACTCCGGTTTCCTCCCCCGGTCCAAAGACATGCATGGTAGGTTGATTGGCATCTCTGGAAAATTGTCCGTAGTGTGTGAGTGCGTGAGTGAATGAGAGTGTGTGTGTGCCCTGTGATGGGTTGGCACTCCGTCCAGGGTGTATCCTGCCTTGATGCCCGATGACGCCTGAGATAGGCACAGGCTCCCCGTGACCCGAGGTAGTTCGGATAAGCGGTGGAAAATGAATGAATGAATGAATGAATGACTGTTTGCCTCACTTTGTGGCAACACTTTTTCGAAGACCAACACATGGACACAAACATGGTCCACAAACTTTTGACCATATAGTCTAGATCAGCGGTACCCAACTTTTTGTGGACCATAGACCGGACGCTATATAAATTCGATAATCTGACCTTCAACAATTGCTTCTATCCTTCTAGTTTGCGTTTTTTTTTTATTTCAAAAAACTCCAAAGGCTTGTCTTTTCATGCAGCATGCTTGGTCTCCATGTCTCATCATTTTAGCTAGTTTGTTGGTGTAATTTTTGGTATCAGGTGACTGAAACTGATACAAGCTGTCAAGAGAAACAGACGGACGTAATTAAAAGAGAATCCGTTTTTTTCTAAATAAAATATCTTTCAGAGTGTGATTGTCAATAAAATGGAAATAAAATAAATTATTTATTCTTTCTGTGCGGCCCGGTACAACATGACCCACGGATCGGCACCAGTTGCGGACCAGTGGTCTAGATAACTTACCTGTTTACTGTTTTTTTTTTTCAGAACGCTGTTGGAGAAACTAGAAGTAAACTATCTAAACACACGCACAATGTCAAGTCAAAATATTAATGACACAAAAGGACAAATTGTAGTACAGCATAAACTGTAAAAACCAAAGAGTTTGCAGTATTACGATTACTATCGTAATATATAATAGTATTGTAGAGACGTTGCATGATTACGGACATGGAACCACAAAAAGTAGCAATAACAAATGATGCTCACTCTTTCGGTGCATGTGTTCCTACGTTATATTTTTACTCTCTCTGCTACAAAAAAAATAGCTTTTTTATACAATTGTGGTTTTAGCTGCCCAATTTAATATCACAACCAGCCACCACTTATTTTAAACCCAACCCCAAATTTTTATACGCAGATTTTATTGAAGCTTATTATTATTTCTCACAAGAGCAAATGTGTTGGATGAAGATATTTGGACCTTAAATTTATTTCTTTAATATTTAACCAGTCCGAACTTTTCATACCAGTTGATTTAAGTGCGTGTTTCCAAATATGCAACTCTTCTAGGCAAACTAACATGAATAATACAGCGTTGTAGGTGTTATAATACAGCGCTTAGACGAGGGGAGAGTGTTTCACCCCATAATGCATCTTTAAGACAGACAGACAGACAGAAACCGAAGAACATTGTGATGTTCTGCTCTTTTTTTCTGCTATGACTTAATGAGTTCGCAACCAAAATAACAAGCTGTCACTGCTTAAGCGTCAAAGGGCTCGAAGTGTATATTGGCTAAAATATCGATTAGCCTTTGATAGCAGTGCATTTTGTTGAGGCTTGGTGATTAATTAGCTTTTGTGCATAACGACACATCACCTATAGTCTGCTTAATTATGCGAGGTGAGTTAAACAGTGTACATCACAAAAGGTTTCTCTTGCGGCCTTTGCTTCAAGTAACTAAAATACTGTGGCAGTTATACTACTGCAGGAACGTGGCGGCTGTTATTAAGTCTAAAATGTATTTACATCTCAAGGCCAGAACAGTGTATCTAATAGACGTTGGGTTTGTTACTAACAGGACAAACCAGTAGCTTTGGGTGCCGATTTTTAACAGCTACAGTACCATGTCAGGGATTTTAACTTTATTGTTTGTAATTGGGGGTCACAGTGGCTTAGTGGTTAGCACGTTCGCCTCACACCTCCAGGGTTGGGGGTTCGATTCCCGCCGCCGCCTTGTGTGTGTGGAGTTTGCATGTTCTCCCCGTGCCTCGGGGGTTTCCTCCGGGTACTCCGGTTTCCTCCCCCGGTCCAAAGACATGCATGGTAGGTTGATTGGCATCTCTGGAAAAATTGTCCTTAGTGTGTGAGTGAATGAGAGTGTGTGTGTGTGTCCTGCGATGGGTTGGCACTCCATCCAGGGTGTATCCTGCCTCGATGCCCGATGACGCCTGAGATAGGCACAGGCTCCCCGTGACCCGAGGTAGTTCGGATAAGCGGTAGAAAATGAGTGAGTGAGAGAGTGTTTGTAATTGCCTGGGGAGCTGAAACAACCTACTCGTTATTGACTTTGTAGCTATGTTTAAACTTGTTTCAGCTAACTACAGAGTCACACTGCAGTAAAACATGGTAGAATACAATAAAAATGCTAAGTAGACATCAATAATAGCTTATATGTACGATACAAGGACAAAACAACAAATCGCGACTTTTTATCAAGGACCTGTTTACGATGTCCTACACGAAAACCGAGATGTTGATCATAGTTATTTGTTTCTCTTCATCTACATTAATGCAGTTAACTAGCTAACAATCTCATCATCTATTAAAATGTTATGTTAGCTACTAGTATATATTGCCTTGTCTAGGTTCTGTGATCTAACACGACACCGTGCAGCACAGTGGTCCTTTTACCTTTTCTTGGTGAGCTACAATAATAAATCTATGACTTGTCCACCTCTGACTCCCAAGTAAAGGAATGACTCATCAAGAAGAAGATAAATGACCCAAAGTTTTGTATAGCTCCTAAATCTTCCCTCTTAAATCATATCCAGTCACTTGTAGCAGCAGCGATGAGCTTGACCCCATAACCCGGTCTATAAGAGCATGTTGACTCTCTGGTGACACATCAGCTTATTATTTGTGTGATGCAGTCAATTTGTGCTGACTAACACCACATCCTGTAGTTCCCGCTATCTCGACAACAAATGGAAGACGGCAGATCTAATTTTCTGCTTGTCTGAGTATGAATATGACTTATGTACCCCTGCTACCCACCCACTGTGGTGAGGCAGGGGACTGAAATTACTGCGAAAGTACCGACCACATAAAGGAGGTTTTAACGAGCTTTCAAATTCTCATTATTGCAAAATGCTTTTTATTACAAGCGAGCAGATTAAGTAAAGGGAAAGCCCAACTGATTGAAGCTAAGTAGTCGTGCCCTGTTGGCCGAAACCAGCTAAGAGGCTTTGTTCGGTTTGAGTAAATTACGGCAAGTTTCATGCTAAATTAAGATTTATTCTTATTCTTTTTTTGTAAATGATTCCTGGTTGTTCATTTCATTCATTCCGAATTCCACAGCGTTTCGGATACAGACGCTCTGAGTCACGGCCACGTCAAGGTTTATTTGGATAAGAGTTTTTAGCTGCTAGAAAGGAAACGCGGGTTTCTCCGTAGGGAGAAACTGATGAAGTGTATTATTGTATGTATTACCTTTTGTTTATACTGTTTCCTCTTTTTATTATTATTAATAATGTTCCCCTATTTGTTATACAATTAATTATTCACAACCGTGAACCTGGGTCTAGTGAAACGTCCATGTGATATTAACATGGGGTTCTTCCAGACCACCACACAATTATCTTCAAATTAATGAAGTAACGGCAAAAAAAAAACAAAAAAAAAAAAAACGCTAAGTTGTTTAATTGTTTTATGTAATACTCCTGTTGGATGTCTGTATTAAAAAAAAAAAAAAAAAGACAGATGACAAAGTAGGGGCACGGTGGCTTAGTGGTCAGCACGTGAGCCTCACACCTCCAGGGTTGGGGGTTCGATTCCCGTCTCCACCTTTTTGAGTTTGCATGTTCTCCCCGTGCCTCGTGGGTTTCCTCCGGGTACTCCGGTTTCCTCCCCCGGTCCAAAGACATGCATGGTAGGTTGATTGGAATCTCTGGAAAATTGTCCATAGTGTGTGTGATTGTGTGAGTGAATGAGAGTGTGTGTGTGCCCTGCGATGGGTTGGCACTCCGTCCAGGGTGTATCCTGCCTTGATGCCCGATGACGCCTGAGATAGGCACAGGCTCCCCGTGACCCGAGGTAGTTCGGATAAGCGGTAGAAAATGAGTGAGTGAGAGTGAGATGACAAAGTAGGTTGTTAACAGTTGCTTTTCTCCGTCTCATCAGTGCACAAAGCTCTTTATTATAGATTACAGATTATTACAGGGTTCAGAGTCTTTTTAAAACAAGAACTACATTTAGTTTGTGTGTTTGAATTTGAATAATAAAGCAGAGGAATCTGGCAAGCATTTCATTTTAATTGAGCCTTGATTCAAATTTCTAAACTTAACAACTTAAAAATTTTGTTTTCAAATGTATACGTCTGGACGATGAGGTTCTGTACACTTCAAAAATGGCTTCAGCAAAACGTGTGTATTCGCATTGTTTACTGACTGCTTGGTCTTTGACAGACAGCTAAGTTCCTCCTACTGATCTGAAATATGAAGCCTTAGGGCTTTCCAAAGTTCTTTTCAGATGTTTCTGAGAAGCAGCTCTGACAAAGCGTAAACAATTAAAAATCATTGCAAACGCTCAAGACTTCCAGGCTCCACTTTGAAAGCTCACTTGTTTGGCCACAAACTTTCCTTTTCTTGTTTACATAATATCAGTTTTACTTCATTAGTCAGAGTTATTGCTGAAAGCCTTGAAGGTCCTAATGCTAATTTCATGCTCATGTTTCTTTGTACACGCCACATGCCGTCTCGCCAAATGATAGGCCTCATGTTTTCATCTGAGCAGAAGCCAAATTAGAGAGACAGCCAATTTGCTTCTATCGAATGGCAAACTGGTGCAGCGAGAGCACGTGGGGCTACAGCATCGATTGAGATTCCAGGCTCGTCAGGTCTTTCCCAGACTTGGCTCATTGTGTTTTTATCAGCACTGCTTATTAGGAGATGAAAATGACAGCAAAATAGGGACAGAAAAAGAGAAAATCGTACCAGGAAGAAGGATGCCGAGAGCGCTCGCAACTTACGATGCAATCCGAAACGTGTTGAGAGACAAGTTAATATTGAAAAGAAGTCGTCTCGCTTTGAAGAAAACCCAGTGAAGATATAGAATAATATAAAATATACCACCTTTCAGACACTCACTCCTTAATCAGGTGTAGATGGTTTTAATCAGGTGTTAAAGGTCTGCATCTGACCACAAAACTGAATGTGGAATTAATCACATGGAATAAAAACTGGCTAAATACAATGATAAAATCTCAAAAGATACGCAGATGCAAGAGCTAGCGAGCCTGAGCCCATCCTGTCTTACGTCATATTTGCTTTTAACAAACATTTTGGGCTTTTTATAAAGCTAAAAGCTGCATCATTGTTAGTTATAATCGAATGACACCGAATGCTATGAAGAAGCCATGTCCAAGACCAGAATCACGTGGAACTTTGAAACCCAAAGCAGTTCAATGTTCCAACTTCCCAAGTTTAGTCAACCGCTTAAATCCTGACTAAACATATTTAACCCAACTCTGAATATGTCCCTAAAATCTGTGACCACTGTGTGTTCTAGGTGCTGAAAATGAGGAGAAAAACACAACTACAAGTATTAGCAAGTCTGAAGGTAAGCAGAAATTGTGTGCATGTGCTATATCATATTTAAAGTTCCCGAGAACGTCTGATGGAGCGTTACTTCTGTACGTGTTTGATTTATTTTACCCTGAAGCTGGATTGCCATTACATTGGTGCATTTTATTTTTTGGGAGCTTAAGTGAAGTGTTTCTTCTATAAAAAAAAATGTTTTCTTAAACTGAAATAATAAAATAAATGAATTGACTTGGATTTGAATTTAAAACCTCATTTGAAAGCGAACCAGCTACCTAAACAGAACTAGCTTTATGGTAGTAACTCTGAACAGACCTCAGCTTTTCCACAGAGAACGTATACTGTACACATTACACCCTTTTATGCACATTACAGTATGAACACAGTTAACGGTCTATTGATCCTGTATAAGAAGCGCAAACAGAGAGCAGGGCAGCAAGAAGCGTTTTTATTACCGGTTAATGTTAAATGTACGTTTATTTTGTGTATTCTCGTGAGATTTGTGTATTCGGCAACCTAGCTTTCATTTAACGGTGCAGGAAAGACGTTAAAAGAACTTTGGGCTATGTTTTTTTTTTTTTTGGAGCGTATATGTTAAATACATAGTAAGGTAGAGGACAGAGCTCTAGGATTTTGTCGCTCCAGGCACAGCTACTGGCCTTGTGCAGTCCTAACTTTTCTTTTTCTTCTTGCGTCTCTTTAGGTGAAGTGAAACAACAGGATAAAAGCCTTGCAGAAACAAACCAAGCAACTCAAACAGACAGCAGTCAGTCCAAAGGTAAAAGATTCTTCCCGAATGCAACATCGGGGATGTTTACAGAGTCGGGTTATACGGCTGCTGAATTTCGCCTCAACGTTCTGCTTAGGGATAGAAAATGCATAAGTATTATAATCGATTTAAGAATATTAATAATTATTCCACAGCTTATAGAATAGCAGTTGATCTAACCCGTCTTATTACTCCACATCTCATTTAGTGTGACAAAGTTAATTAAACCTAATGATAGCATTAGGTTCTAAATTAAGGTCATGAAATATAACTGCGATCGAGATGCAGGTTGTTCTATCACACTATTCTGAAGGCAGTAAGTGAAGGTTTTGCTAATCGCATGCTTTCTCCTGTAAAGAAAACCTACTAAGGTTTGGAGGATAAGCTGACCAAGAGCTCATCTGCTCAACAACTTTTCCATTTTAATTCACATTTATATCGAAACATTTTGTCCAATTTAGACGTCGCCTTTTATGACATTCGTGGTGGAGAAAAAAACATTTTCTGACCATGTTATAGGTAAAATATTATTAGTCAATCGGTATATAATATTGGCCAATTCAATGGTGATGCCATTAATATTCAAACAAACTGATAATGCAGGAAAAGTGTTTTTATGGTCAGAATTGCAGGACAGAACTTTGGAGCCATTGCTTTCTGTTACAGTGTTTTGTTGTAATTACTGTGGTTTGCTTATGTAGGCCAGATAGCACTGAATATTTATAATGTGGGACTCAAGACCGTGCTTAAACATTTTACTTCCAGAATATCTTACACTCACACTGTGTGCCTTTCATTCTGAAGCTCTGCCCAATGGACGGGAGCACCGGTGATTAGATTAGGACAGAGCTGAGCAATTCTAGTCCCTCAGGGACAATTTAGTTCATTTCCAATTCTATTGCATCTAATTCAATTCAGTAAATGAGTTTTTTTTTTTGTTTGTTTGTTTTTTTATGAAAGCCTGTGATTTTTTCTGTGAAGCCTGGACCATACAGGACTAGAAGTTTTCGCTTCCTAGTTTGAATACACTAAATAAGTCAGAGGTATAGAAACATAGTGTGACGGAGGAGCATGAAAGGACGTAGTTTGAAGTAGTTACACCATAATTTTACACTATGAAGTATACTGTGTATACTCGGGAACTGCTTCATCTCAGGCCACGTCGTACACGATGAGGTGATATGACCTTCCAATCCCAAAGCTGGTGATTTTCAATAACATGCATTCAGTTTTTTATTCCTCTTATACCACAGTAATTTACCAACAATGTTGGTATGATTTTTATATAGTTATTACATAAAAAATACAGAAATCCTTACTGCAACGTACAGTTAGTTTTAATGGGGTGGAAGGTTTTCTGTCAACGTTCCTGTTCACACTTACCTCGTTCTCTCACCGGCTTCGACGTTACAGAAAATCAACAGATACGTATACAGCTAAAACATTAAGGAAAAGAAAATCACAATTGAACATTGAACATGTGATATACTCACAAATGTTTAGGGTTAAAAGAACAGTGTTATCGGGTAAGTTGGTTAAATGGGCAGCAAGAATTAAATAGCTAATCACGGAGGCTAACAATTTGTTAGGCAATGAATCTTTTCATGAATGAAAAGCAAATGAGAAAAGAAAAAAGTTAACATGTCAACACGATCCTCAGATGTTGGCGAACAGCTAAAATACAAGATGATAGCCGCCGTTCGCTAGCGTCCGCGATATATCAGAACATCCACTATACTGGTCCAGAATTTCTTTGTTATAGTTATCATAAATTTGTGTCATAAATGTCAGTAGATATACACTGTTGTATAAATAATGTGCTACGATGGGCATGCTGCTGTAAAATCCATCTCTGGCATTTTTTCAACAGGAAAGTGCAAGTGAAGTAGTATTACATAGCCTTAAGGTATATTATGTATGTACAGAATAATAACCGAGAAGAGAGCAGCAAAAACATTTCATTAAAATCTACAAACCAATCACACTTACCTTCACACAGACTACCAAAGTTTAAACACATTACTGGAGAGACTTACATAAAGTTCCTCATAGAAAAAAATGTCTTGGTGATGTCCCAAAAAGACCTAAACTCCTAAAGCATCGGGCAACAGCTTCTAGTGTTAGCAGACTTTCAATACATGGCTATAAATGCATCACTGAGACTTTATAAGGACTACGTAAGACTCAACAGCTACATCCTATTGTGATCAGATCACAGCAATGCAACATGCAGATATTGTGTCTGCTTTAATCAAACGGATTAATATGAGCTCGAAACATACAACGGCTAATATTAATTGCTTAAAAATCCCTCGCTCGCCTAATTCCTTTATTATTTCCGTTACTCTTAGTGAATTAAATGCTTTTTTATTAAACAAATGAAAATGAAACAAGGCCGTTGCGGTTATATTAAGTGTATATTGAACAAGGCTGAACTTTTCATGCTGGTCGGCTCATGCGGATTTGTGAGACGGCGTCGAAAAGTGGTACGATAGTAATGTCGCTAGTCTTCTGTCTTTCTGTGCAATTTAATCATTCCTTCTACTGACCTTTTTTTTTCCCCCCACTGCCTTGTGTTACTTCAGATCGCTCCAGCGATAAGGGTGAGCCGAGTAAGGAGTGAGAAGACAATCAGCAACGTAGTTAGACGCACCGGCAAACTGTGCGAAGGCGAAACTGACGCAACACGGTGGAGTCTCCTGAATAAAAAAAAAACCACACACACAGGGAGAGGATCTGTACACCACCATATTCCTTTTTCCCTTCCCTTCCTTCCCTTTCCTTATTCGGTTTGGAATTTAATGAAACGTATGAAATAAGAGAGGCACACGTGAACATACGGAGGAATCTCGAGGGTTACGGGGTGATACTTTACCTCAATGAAATGCTGCTTGATCGTTTCCATTCGCCAGGTTTTCTTGGTTCTGGATCTGAACAGGTACAAAAAACAAATAAATAATAAAATTTAAAAAAAGAAATAAAAAAATAGCACTCTGGGTTAGATGGGTTCTTAATTTACGCTTAAAAAAAAAATGATATATTCTCATTGATTGATGCTTTGCACAAGGTCTGCTATAACACAGAACCTTCACATCAATTACAATCATATTTGATTTTTTTGTTTTTCTTTAATACTTAATGCTAAAAGTGACGTGCCAGTATGAATGTCCATGTCTGCGTATGGCCATATGTATGAATATGCAAACCGATGATTAAATGAAAACACTTGGCATTAATGCAGTACTTGCTTAAGGGAAATGGGAACATAACAGATGCATTTAAGTGCTTGGATTCCACATGCAATTAATATAAATTATAAATCAAAATAAAAGCGATATATGAACTATAAGACTATTCAATAAATTTATTAAATATGTTCATTAAGAAAGCAAAATAATATGGATTTCCAAATTTTATTTATATAGATATATATATATAGATAGATAGTTTAATTTGAAATTTGAATGTCGAAAGGAGTCTTCATAGAAAAGGTTTTTTTTTTTTTTTTTATTAAATTTTTTGATACTGACCTGAGTGAACAGTCAAACCAGGGTCGAAAACTACACCATATCTGTTTGGGATTATTTTTCTTCCTTAAAATGAATTGAACATGTGAGTCCACACAGTAATGCATCACTACAAGTCTTATTTCTTAGAGGTTTTTGCATTTTTCCTCCGTTGTGCTTCAAAAAAAAAAAAACACACTATAAAAACCTCTCCCGTCTCTTTTTATCTCTACGTTTCCTACACTTCTAATTTTGCTCACAGATGCCTCACAATGACCATTTGATTTTTTTTTTGTGGAGTTTGTTAACAGATGAATGTCTCAGCTTTTACCCTAATGCATGCAAAAAAGGTTTCTTAAGTGGCTTTTTTCTTTCTTTTTTGAAACAGAGAGCGCACTCGATATTTTTTACTAAACTTTCAGTGTGTTCCAAAACAAATGAAATCAGCCTTATATGACAGGACAGATACTACATGATCGCAAATAGGATGGGAAATTTGACATTTAAAATCTTTATGAATATATCAATATCTATATATATATATAAACATATAAATATATAAAGTTAATGAGTGATACTACAAAGAAGCTTCCTCTTTTTTTTCCTTGGGTTCAAGGTGATAAGTCAAAAAATCTATAATTCATTTGTTTTGTTAAAAGGTTTGATCAATTACTTGAAGTGGTGCCATAATTATATCAGATGACTTTATGCCTTCATAAATCGGTGTTTGCTTTGCTTTACAAATATGAAATAAAGTTGAAAAAGGTTCTTTCCATGACTGAGTAGTGTTTTTATCTAACAGTTGGTGCACTCTTCAATGGTAGCCTGCTATTAACTTGTAAAAACTTCACTTTGCAGTAGATATCTATATATATGTTTTGGTTCATTTTATTGTAGTGCATTTCCCTCATCATCAGCCATTTTTACTAGAAAGAAATAAATAAATCTGAGCTGAGATAAAGCTGAGAGCAACAGTGGCAAGGACAAAAGACAAGGAACCTTGTTAGCAGCTGTCATATAACCTTTACGATTTTTACATTTTTTTATTTATTTTTTGCGTGTGAATTTTTTTGCGACATTTCCAAAGCAAAGCCGTGTACAAAACAAAGTTTAAGTCAGAGGTTGTAGCTAGAGTAGAGAATGTAGTCATTTAAAACAGGTACCACTACTCACTGTGAAGAAACTAATGTGAACACACACAACTCGAGCTTTTAGCTTATGGGTTAATCTCACTGATAAACCTTTTTAAACACAGTAATACACAAACCTACAATAACATTTTAGTGAAATGCTGTTCAAGAGAATGACTTGACTACGATAAGCAATGTCTTAAAAATATGTTAAAAATCTAAGTATATACTGTACATTAGTAGGATGAGTAAACTATGTACTTTCTGGAAACTGGAAACTTTCCTAAACTGAAATATGTTTCTCCTTTAAAAGACTTTAAGTTTGTTCCCAAAAAATCATCAATTCCACTGAAAGATGCCTCACCTACCTCTACGTTTATAACTTATCCTACTTTCATTCATTCATTCATCTTCTACCGCTTATCCGAACTACCTCGGGTCACGGCGTCATCGGGCATCAAGACAACTTATCCTACTTATCTAAAAATATTACTGTGCTTATTTGAAAGCATTATAAATTTCATATGGAGACGGAGCTCTCATTTTGATTCGATCGTGCTTTTAAATATTTAAACAGAAGCGTTATCATCACGAAATGAGACAAAAATGAGACCATTCATTACCTCATTTCATTTGTTCAGTTGTATGTTGGTTACATTTTGTTTGTGCTTACTGGTTTACGTTATGAGAGAGTTCGATAACTGTTCTGTTAGTCAGTTAACAGGAACAATGATATGATACGACGGCACAAAAAGTAAATACCTTTGAACCTGGATTTTAATGAGACGGCTCTTTCAAGGACTTTGCTTTAAAGTTATCCTGATATTATAATTTTAAAAGTTAAGGCCATACATTTGTATTATTACCATGGCTTTTATTTATTCAGTGGGCCACATTGCTGTAGAGCAGACTGTGTTGTGTGGGCTTTTTTAGGGGTTCGATTCGGCAGCACACTGTCTTCTTTCATGTGGTAAATATATATTATATTTACGTCATTTAGCTGACGTCCTTTATCCAGAGTGACTTGCATTTTATCTCCTTTTATACAACTGAACAACTGAGGTTTAAGGGCCTTGCTCAGGGGCCCAGCAGTGTCAGCTTGGTGGATCTGGGATTCCAACTCACAACCTTCTGAGTGTTAAACCGACACCTTAAACACTAGGCTACCACATCCATCGACATTCTGGTATTTCAGGTCGTTATCACTCAAGCAACACACCAAAATAATGCAAGGACATGTTTTAAACGTGACAAAAACAGACAACAAAGAATTAACAGAACATTTCATTCAAATACCTACTTAACTATAAGTGACGGTTACTAAATTGTCACTAAAGTGAAAAGTTTAACATTACCATCCACGTCATTTCAGTAGGTCTTTCCTTACAGGACATATGAAATGCAAACCGCTCCGAATCAACCACTTCCCAAACAATTAGCTGCGTTGTTGAGTTGGAATCTTCTGAATTTTAGCAATAATACCTTCAACGTATCATTGGAATTGTAGCTCCGAACACAAAGCATACAGAACTCACTAGCTGAGCATATTTAAACTCATACTTCTGATGAACATGTAATGAATTTTTATATATAATAATCATTAATAATTGATAGTCAGTGTAATAGAAAAAAAGTAATCAGGCTTGATATTTTCTGGTTCAGTATTCATAACTGGCCGAATAAATTGCTCCAAAAACCAGCTGTATGATATTGAGTACTTTCTGTGACCTACATGTTGTTGTTTTTTTATAGTGCAGAATATATGATGATTCTTAATTTGGACAATTTCTCGCTTGTGGTTGTGGTTACTTTGTTAAAACTGCCGCAGTCAAACCCTCTGTCTTTTTTGCCTCGCCATAGTAATCTTTTCTTTTTCTCTCTAATTAACGCACATTCTTAAAAATAACTTGATCGCCTTTATTCTTAATCTTGTCATGTGGCTATTAATTATAACTTTAAGCTTTTTCCATGTTTCTCTCTGTTAGACACATAGACACCTTCACACACTTATCCACACCTCAGATAACACACAATGTGTGATTATTTTAGCTTAAACAGGAGCGAGTGATCGTACGTTCGAACTGACAGTAAATAGTTTAGAAATTGATACCCAGCTTGGTGTATGCTATCACTTCTTTCACTCACACCGTTTTGCTGCTTATAATATCAGTATACAGATCTATAAGGAGCTTGAGGTGTGTGTTGGAAAAAGTGTGCACTGATGACGAAAAACTGTCGCTCATCGACCAGGCACAAACAGTGATGGAGATATCAAGGTAAACTAATCTGCACTAAACTAAACTAAACTAAACTAAAACACAGCATTATTCTTGAAGATAATCTATAGAAACCTAACTTAAAAAAATGAAATAATTGACTTATTTATTACTATCGCCTTGACTGCAGTTGCTGTGTTTTTTTCTCACTTATTTCAATTGTTAAAACTGAAGTTTAGCTTGTATTATATTTTATTTGCACTGTAAGGACTGCGAAGAATCTAAGAATCTTGAATCTAACATGGGAACGTGGGGCTGCAGTCAGCCGCTAGATGGCGCAAAGACATTTTGGCCTTTAAAGGTGGGGTGCATGATGTTTGAAAGCCAATGTTGACATTTGAAATCACCTAAACAAACACGCCCCTAACCCAAATGGGTGTCGCCCCTGTTTTGATAGCTCCGCCCCACACATACATATCGTCGCTGTCGGGCGGAAACCTCGTATGTCCAAATTTGGTCAATTTCATATTTTTTCACATATCGATGCTATTGGTCAGTCCCCACGTGGGTCTGTTATTTTTACAAGTTATTAACCAATCTAAAGTCTTGAAAATAGCTTGAGCGCAAATCTCATAACTCCATTGGACACTTCAACTGTCCACCTCTTCCTCACTCCGCGGGAGAGCTTCGTGGCATATTTCTCCTCAAGAAGAGTCGCAACGAATCAATACGTCTTCTGAGGTAAATGTCTTCAAAACACTGGGCTCAAAGAAAAAAAAATCTTGACCCCCGCTAGTTCTGGTGCTCGTCTGAGGACAGGAATTTAGCGCAAGACAATCCACTGCAACGCGGACTAAACCCTGTGCACTGCAGATAAGGTACGGCGTTTTTTTAATTTCCTGAAAAATAACGGTTTTGGAGATATGAGGATTCCGCCCGACAGCGACGATATGTAACCCAGGCAACTATTATGGCAGAACCTGCTGGGGCAGCTGGCTGAGGGGATATTTTTAGCAATAAATGAAATTAATGAGTAATACTATGGTAATACAAATGTGTTTTTGTAGTACTGTGTGTTGTACCATGAAAGAATTAGCTCCGTTTCATGCGGAAGACGAGGCAGAGGTAACGGAAGGCCGCGTATTGACAAGACACGCCCCATTCTGCTCATTGGCTACACATTTGTTTTGTTTATCGGCCCGACAGTTTTCTGAAGCATTTTTCAAACATCGTGCACCCCACCTTTAAATATCAGATTTCCAAACAGAAAATATGTAACAGTCTCGAAACAAGATTCAAGAAGAGCTCACAGGCTTCTCCATTCTAAGAGCACGTCTTTGTCTCTTTACTTCTTGCTGCATCAAATTTTCTTTTGCAGCATACTTTCAGGATTTAGTGTCAGTCATTGACTCACACTAAAGGTCAACAACAATGTGTTTCAAATCGTTTTAGACAGAGGCCTGACTTACATCAGACCAGAGCTTCAGCACTGTGAGACACAAGCCCACACACACTAGAGTAATGTGGGAGGTCGCTACGCTGCTCTGCAGGTCTGCTGTGAAAATGTGGAGAAATGGCTATTATCGGCCCTTTTAGATATCTTTGGAAGTTTATACTGTAGAATCCTAACAAGGCAGCAGGGTTTAAGTTTGACACCTTGGCTTTTAGATTTTAGATACATGTCAATGAAACATCTGTTGTAGTCACTTTGAAAAAAAGTGCATATGCTAAATACTTTAGAAATAAATGTAACTTGATAAATGTCAGTTGTTTTAGAAATTTGACGACCCAGAAGAGTCGAATTAATAAACAGAAGCTTATACTCCAGTAAAAGAGGGCTTCAAGATACTCTCAATGATCAGAATCCAGTAGAATACAAAGTCGCCAGAATAAAAAGGATGCAAATGCAAAGATATTCATGTTCTGTATGTTGTTCATAATTATTCCTGGTTTGTTTTTGGTCACTTGTAGCAAGACGCTGTGCGTGTGTGTGTGTTGGGGGGTATGTTTGTGTGGCACTAGGAGAGGAATCGATTGCCTTCACACTCGAGTGCTCTCTCGCTCTCTTCATTTTTACTCGTTCTCTCAATCTCAAACCACTTCTTCCCTCTTTTCCAATCATCTTCTCTCCCCTTTTCAGCCTGTTCTGCTCTTCCATTTCCTCAGCCTGGTCTCTCTGCTCATCTGTATAGAATGAAAGTGCCTTTGATGAAAAATGAAACAAGGCTTTAGTGGATTAATGCTGGCAAAGGCCATAAATACTTGAAAAAAAAAGGGCTAAATATCCTCAGAGCGTAAATTCGGTTATGTGCCGTTTTGCTAGCGTTTGTTTTTTATTTATACTGTCTTTTCAAGCAGGCAGATGTCTACAGGGCATGAGTACAATTCCATTTATATGAGCAAGGATGAGAGAGAGAGAGAGAGAGAGAGAGAGAAACAGAGACAGAGGTACACTACATGACATGTAGTGCACTACTGCCCCCTTTTGAACTTTTGGAGCAAGTACAAAGTTCATTCTGACCCTGAATACATGTTAATAACTAACATGCACAGTTTAAATGTCACACTGTCCTTAGCTAACTATTTGTTCTGTGTGTAGCTGTGTGTAGGGCCGTCAAGTCAAGATTTTAAAAATTCATCTGTATAATCTGTATTTATCTTACATAAAAGATTTCACATAATATTCTCATAATTTTTCCACAGAGACAAAATAAACATAGCAGCAGCACTGCACTCTGTATTCATTTCACATAAATCAGACAAAATCATGTCCTTTCTTAAATGAACTAAAACAGGATCTTAGTTTTATAAGAGATTTTTTTTCTTCTTTTTTTTAATACCAGGAACCTACAGGCACATCTATCCCAAAAGTCGGTCTCTCTTTTTAACTTTCACAAAATTAACAAAACAACAACAACAAAAATAGCTTGTTGTGTTACAGCGGAAAAGCCTTACTGACTGTTACTCTGTTCATATAATAAACAGGAACCTGTGATTTGCCTTGCAGCAATAACTTCTCTTAGCTGTTGTGAAAATGTTCACTGTTATAACTCACCTGTTATAATGCACAAAATTCTCCAGCATGTAATTTTTTTTTTTTCACTGACTCTCAGTGGAAAGTGTTTTCTACTCAGTAATGACAAACTCTGAGATGTTCAGACATAAAAACTGACATCCCGGCAGCTGCTCACACCTATCAAACCCTGTTCGTCTCTATTACACAGTTACAGAGCCCTGAAACAGCTATGAAGGCTAGTTCTAGCCTATGATCATTATTGCTGTTCTTCAATTTATCTGTCATCATAAGAGACTTGCTCCATCATGTGGTCACTACATACAATATCAGGAAAATTTTACATTTCAGTGTTCTGTAGCAGATTAACATCTGGGCAGGAATTTCTATTTAGAATGAAAATCTAAAGGTGACTGCTAAAGTTCATCAATGAAACACACACACACACACACACACACACACACACACATATATATATATTTCACCATGTGCAGGATGGAGAGGAGAATGTGGTGTAAGTTAATGACATGTCTAGCATTATGCTCCTTATAACTTGCCTCTAAAGGTTCTTGATGCTCATTGTTGTGCTAGTGGTGGAGACAGGACACGGCTGCCAGGGACACCAACTTGGACATCACCAACAAGCTGATCTGCACATACTCTAAGCATTTGAGCAGATATGCCGTCAGGTCCAGCAGCCCTATGTTTATTAACTCTTGGTGGCTCTGTCACTTCTGTCATTTCCCCTGTCATATGTGTGCAGACAGAGTTTTTTTCCCCTTGGATGCTCACTGTTCTGTGCTATAAAAGGTGCCAAAGTTATTCAGTGTATCTTAGAGAAAGTGTCAACTGTCATAGAAACATAATTTTATTGGTGATGGTCTGCATACATGATGCGTCTCTGTGTCCAACAAATTCACAAACGATGCAGATACATAATACTAAACTAAAAGCGAAACAATAAATGTTTAATTATTTAATAGTTCTTGATTTAGATAGTACATTTAATCTATGGGGTCTAGAATATGCTTGTTACTATGGCTACAATAAAATGGATCAAAATCAATAATAAAAGTAGTTGCTAACAGGTTAAATTACTGATAAGAGACATACAGTGAAACATTTTGGCTTATAGTTTGTCAGAAACAATGTGTTGAAAATGATCATAGCATCAAATGAATGTTCATTGTATTATACATTGTTGGTTAATAATTAGTTAATTACCTATCCACGAATCCTTAATCCTTAAACTATTTACACTGAAAATTCTTGTTTTCGGTTCTTAAACGAAAATGTGGACTTAGGCTACATTTACCTTAACGTGCTGTAACTTGATTTAATTAATGTGAAACTGCATAAAGGGGGCGGGGCTTCCTGGGTTAATATGGAAGTTTAAAACACCTGTCAATCAATCCGAAGTCATGCGCCAATTGGCTGTTGTGTACTGAAGTGTGGGATTCTTAATCAATTAGTGCATTCTAAAATAACTCGAAGCAGCGTACGTTGAAACTCTGAACGTTTTAAGACAGTGTTGTTGTTTTTAAGGTAAAAATTTTAAATAATAATAACTACAAATGTGTCTGTGTGGAAAATGGACTACAACAGAACTAACCTTGGGCTGGAGTAGTGGGTTGTGTAGCTGTAATGGTAATGTAAAATTATCTAGCACTGAACGACAATAGCTCATCCATACAATATATCTCTCTCTCTCACTCTCTCTCTCTCTGTGTCTCTCTCTCTCTCTGTCTGTCTGTCTCTCTCTTTCTCTCACTCTCTGTCTCTGTCTCTCTCTCTGTCTGTCTCTGTCTTTCTCTTTCTGTCTCTCTGTCTCTCTCTATCTTTCTCGCTCTGTCTGTCTCTCTCTCCCTCGCTCTCTGTCTGTCTCTGTCTCTCTCTGTATTTTTCTCTGTCTCTCTCTCTCTCTCGTTCTCTCGTTCTCTCTCTCTCTCTCTCTCTCTCTCTCTCTCTCTCTCTCTCTGTCTCTCATATTTCCAACCTGCCAGTAATATACAATATAGAAACAATGCATTATCGCTTCCAAAATAACTGCTGAATATTATATTCAGTCTTTTCCACTCAGCCTTGCCACATTTAACATTTACAGCCTGTAAATTAATGTACAGCCTATATGGAAGTTGGCTTTGCCTATTTTCAAGCATTTACACAAACAACTCTGAACTTAAACACAGAAGGCGATTTACCTCATAGTTAAGGCTAGTTGCCTCATATTTAAGGCTAGTTACCTCATAGTTAAGGCCAGTTACCTCATAGTTAAGGCCAGTTACCTCATAGTTAAGGCTAGTTACCTCATAGTTAAGGCTAGTTACTTCATAGTTAAGGCCAGTTACCTCATATTTAAGGCCAGTTACCTCATAGTTAAGGCCAGTTACCTCATAGTTAAGGCTAGTTACCTCATAGTTAAGGCTAGTTACTTCATAGTTAAGGCCAGTTACCTCATAGTCAAGGGCAGTTACCTCATAGTTAAGGCCAGTTACCTCATAGTTAAGGCCAGTTACCTCATAGTTAAGGCCAGTTACCTCATAGTTAAGGCTAGTTACCTCATAGTTAAGGCCAGTTACCTCATAGTTAAGGCTAGTTACCTCATAGTTAGCAAAGAGCGGTTCCTGAGTTTTTCAGAGCAAGGATATAAGCTGATATATGGTACTGATTCTAAAATAAAGTAATCTAAATTTGCTTACTTAATACAGTACGTAATTTGTATTTAGAATAAAAAAATAGGTTAACAGTTTATAACACATCCACGCCAAAGGCAGCCTCTTCTAGAAATTTCCATCTTACCGGTCAGTAAAGTTTTGTGTATGTCACGTGACCCATAGGGGGCGCTATACCATCAATAAAACAAAATACCCAAAACACAATACATCACTTAATCCCTCAATATGTTGACTGTTTTTTTTTAACCATGCTACAAAATGTACACTGCACATTAACAAGATTTTCAATTTGTGAATTGTTATATTATTTGCTGACTGAAAAATGTTTCTTAATACATGTCAAAACTGACTGAAAACAATTTTTTAAAGTCATGTTTGTTGTTTGGGCCTTCCTTCATCAATGACATAATCAAAAACATTATTATTCATAATCTCAGTAAATCAAAACTTACTGAAAGTCCTCTCAATTTCATCACCATATTCTAATATGGAATGATTATTTTTATTCATGTAAGTATTAAAAAATTAAAAATATGTCGAATGGAATAGTCATGACAGTTTTAAAACTTTATAAATATATACGTATATATATACGTATATATATACACGTATATATATATACGTATATATATACGTGTGTATATATATATATATATATATATATATATATATATATATATATATATATATATATAAAACATTCAATAACATGCAAGTTTACAGGTTGCTGTCATAGCAATGGCATATTTACCATATTCTTTCATTCCTGTTTATCCTGGTCAGAATCACAATGGTTTTAATGTACTTATTTATGGAAATAGAACATACTAAGTTTGCTGGTCTTCTGGGAAATGCCTCCGTCAGCTTTAGACATCTGGATCCTGATGTTTTTGCCCGTTCTCCTATGCGAGGAAGAATATTGGACATGTGGTTAAAGAGTGTTTCATGTGCTTTTGAAGTTACATTTTTTGTTTCAGTCTCAGAAGGTTCTCATGTCTCAATTTTTGGTCTAATTTGATTTCTCCTAAAGGGGTTTTAAGAAAAACATCTGTGTCAGATGTTACACCTAAATGAAATACGAGTGAGAATAGCCGCTAGGTCTCCCGGTATATCAAAAAGCAACTTTTGATCTATAAAATCTTCTTAAGGGCAAAGAACTCTTTTCATTTCATGAGGAAGCTCAGGTCAGAGCAAAGGGTAAACTATGACCAACATTTTTGGATCAGAGTGGGATAAGGACTTTGCTCAAGAGCCCATCAGGGGCAGGTTGGAATTGAGATTTGAACTTATAACCTTTTTAGTGTGTTTGTAATAAAAAAGGAAAAAAAGCAGTAAAAGGAATCTCATCTCTGTCAGAAAAAGGTACCGACAGTAATAAAACATCTTTAACAATAAACATAGTTTGAGAATTCAGACTCTTCACGTTTTTTCTAGGAACCCACACTTTCCTGAGTTTAAAGAGAGACACAGAGGAATGATTTACACTCTGAGGAGAAGCTCATAGCCTGACTGATCGAGACTGCAGGCCTCTTCATCAAGTTTCTCATACTTACAAATGTGCACATATAGGACAATTAACATTTTAATAAGCAGTAGAAACTGTGTCATCTGTGTATGGGGTGTTACCTTGGTCATTTTTCTGCATCGATCATTACAATGGGAAAATGTTTCATTACTAAGTGAAAAAAAATTAGAAATTGCCAAATTGTGCAGCTCACACAATTAGTCAGAGTCAGTGTACACGCATTTAAAGAAGACTCTCAACACTTTTAATGTAATTTTCTCATTATAATGTGTTTTTTTTTCGTACAACATGTTTTTTATTATAACAAGATAAAGATTATATTATAATTTTCTCATTATAATGGGACGACATGTTCTTGGTGATTGCATTGTGCACAGGAGAATTTGGAGAAATTGGATAGCAACAAAAACGGTCAAGACAATTGTGTGCTTTCACCGTTGTGGCAACAGATTGAGGAGGAAAGGTCAGGTGTCCACAATCGTTTGGCCATATAATGCATTTCACGAGTGTTTAAAACCATCCCAGCTACACCTCTGATGATGATGATGATGATGATGATGATGGTAATAAGTATTATTATTATTGTTGTTGTTGTTATTGTCATTGTCATTATTATTATCAATTTTAATATTATTATTATTATTGTTGTTGTTGTTGTTGTTGTTACTACTATTATTACTATTGCTACTTTAATATATTATTATTATTGATGTTGTTTTTATTGATGTTATTGTTATCATTGTGTTCTTAGACTGCCTGTTTAAAACAAGATTGTGAGTCTTTTCTTTAGAATTCGTGTTTTAATAGATCAATATTTCCATGAGTTTTATTAAAAAATAAAATAATAAATAAATAATAATAAAAGATTTATCAGTAGCGGTACAGAGCACCAGTGGGCGCGGCGTGGTGTTTGATTGGCTGATACATAATGATTGACAGCGTGTCTGTTCCCACACACCTACCTGACGCGCGGCGTGGTGTATGATTGGCTGATACGTATTGATTGACAGCGTGTCTGTTCCCACCCACCTGCCTGACGCGCGGTGACCAAGCCTTGCTACCTCTCGTGCTAAACTTTCACACTTTACACACCAGAGGACAGCGATAATGGCGGAACACGGACTGACAAACGAAGCCGCTGCAGCTGCCTGTAAAGATGGAAACCCGATCACTAAGGTAGACATGACATGAGTGTAATGTAAAGGTAATAAAGGTGGCTAAGAGATGCTAAGCTAGGCCTTATGTACCTAGCTAAAGTTGTGTAGCAGCTTGTAGAACAGATTAAAGTATTAAACCAAGTATTAAACCTTCATGAAGGTCTGAAATGAAATGTTTATTAAACTATTACAAGTTAAAACATCAGCTTTTACAATGAATACAGCATTAAGGCTGTTCTGTGATCCAGTCCTGTTCTGTTTCTGGGTATGAATTGAACAGTAAGTGTGTGTATATATATATATATATATATATATATATATATATATATATATATATATATATATATATATATATATATATATACACATGTATATATATATATATATATATATACACATGTATATACATATGTATGTGTGTGGAGGAAAATAGAGTTATTCTCTCTTTAATTTATCACAGTATAAAATTATGATGATGACATTCTGTACTTGCTTTGTGTTCGTCCAATCAAAGGCTCTCTAGAACTGATAAGCCCCGCCCACTTCCTTGTGTTTATACAGTATATGTGTGTGTGTGTGTGTATATATATATATATATATATATATATATATATATATATATATATATATATATATATATATATATATACACACACACACACACACGAATGTATGTATTAGATTAGATTAGATTCAACTTTATTGTCATTACACATGTACAAGTACAAGGCAACGAAGTGCAGTTTATGTCTAACCAGCATGCAATAGCAGCAAGTGCAGGATATACAATGTTTACATGAGTTAATAAATTAAATAAAATGGTTATTATAGGAGTAATTTACAGATGTGTATGTACTATAAACATAATTTACAGATGGCTATTACTATAAACTGAAATTTGCAGAAGGATATGTGCTGTACCAAAATATATGGCTATTACTATAAACAGTAATTTACAGATGTGTATGTACTATGAACATAAAATACATATAATATACATATGTATGTACATATATAAATGTGTGTGTAAGTGCAAGCGCATATATATATATATATATATATATATATATATATATATAATCTTTTTTTTGTCCTTTTTGTTTAGCTTTAGCTAGTTTGTTAAATTTCCTGTCCCATTGGTGAGTAACAATTCAACACAGCAGAATATGTACCTAGTTCCCACACAGCAGGACTACACATGGAGTACAGATAAAGCTGATTTGCATTATTTGTATGTCTGTGTCATGCCTTGGGTGTTTATCAAACCGGTTCTGATGATGGCTGGTGAGTTACGAGCCGTCGAGGTGTGAAGCGTTTTCGTAACGCGGTTTAATGGCGTAATTTTTTTTGTGTAGGATTTCATGATGCAGCAGACGATGCTTAGAGTAAAAGACCCGGTTAAGTCACTGGATTTCTACACACGCATCCTGGGAATGACGTAAGTAGTGCTGCTTTTGCGGTGTGTTACTGTGGAATGTTGAATAAGTCGGGTGAAATAAATAAAGAATTAGGCTTGATTTTTATAGTCTATGATGAGTTACTAAATATAAGTGAATGAATTATTGTCGTGCCTTGTCAAGACCCAGGAGATAAGTACGATGCAGACGAGAATGGAAATGAAATAAATGTAAACGTTTGGAACTCTTTCCAATCAAATTAGAGTGAAGGGAAGTTTCAGATTAGATTTTAAAAATTTTTTTTTTTTTTTTTTTTTTTGGTCTGTTAGCAAGTTGACGTCATGAGTTGTAAAACATGACAATGCCAAGACGCAAGAAGTATGCATTCTTTATAACTCTGGACAAAGAATCATGCGACTTTCTCCATTTCAAAACCGGTTCCTCTTCTATTCAGAGTCTCGTCTAACAGTCGCCGCTATGCAACACAACAGTGACTTCGAATCTTCTTGATTTAAGCCAGGAATTATTCTCTGTTGTTATTTTCATCCGGACATTTTGTATAAGAAAGGAATTTGGCAACTGGACCTTTACGATTTTTAGTTGCTGTGGAATGCTGCCAGTCCTGATCTTCTGTCTGCTTCAAACAAAACGTCATGTTTTTTTTGTTCAGGTTCCCCCCCATTTAACTTCCCTACATTGTGTATGGAGTTCTGCCGTTGGTTTTCAGATTCATGTTCAGGCACGTCGGCCTTCGGGACAATCCTTTTAACGGTGACTTGTAAAGAATTGAAATTAAAATCTAACAAATTTCAAAATCAAGGTCTGAAACTCGGACATGAAAAGTATCACGGTATTTACTTCTGGTACGGAGCGACAAATAGTGTGTAACATCTGTGATGCTATTACTTAAAGGTGCATTAGGTAAAATTAGTCAAGTTAGTTATTATTGAATCTTGTACTTTCTCTCTCGCTCCTGCCAATATTCATGAAGCTCCGCCCCCAACAATCTACATTGGCCAAAAGAGTTCCTTTAAAACTCTGAATATTTTACGTGTGTTTATTGTATCGGGTGCATTAACAAACATGTAGTCAGTGTAAATGATCTAAATAATCTAAATGAGCTCAGTGGTTTAGGTGTTGGTTTACTGATCAGAAGGTCATGAGTTTGAATCACAGGGCCACTCCTGGGCCCCTGAGCAAGGCCCTTTACCCTGAAATGCTCATCTGTATAATTGAGATAAATGTCAGTATAAATGATCTCTTGAGCTACACAGTGTATGTATTTGTGTATATATGTTGTATCTAACATCAGGGCTGTTCTCCAGAGTTAAATCCAGAAAACATTTGTTTGTTGTATCTGCGATGTCTTTAACAAGGAGCCGTCCTTCTAAATCCGTCAGTCTGAATTTATGAAACTTTTTTTTTTTACACTTCTTCCACAGTCTGCTGCAGAAAATCGATTACCCCTCCATGCACTTCTCTCTCTACTTTTTGGGTTATGAAGATAAAAAAGAAATCCCATCTGACATCAAGGAGAGGACGGCGTGGACCTTCTCGCGCCGAGCCACCATCGAGCTCACGCAGTAAGTGTGTAAGGAGCGAGGAACGACGATAACGTCAGCATGTCTTCTAACAGAAACAGCTGTGGAATTTAGGTCTGATTTCCTTTCTGGTTTATTCACAACTTTCTAAATCGGTAGGCTGATGAACTTAAACACCAGAGAACAAACTTGTACACTGTAAAACATCAGGACCTGTATTCATGATCATTATTAGTGTAAAGAGTTTCTCCTAGTGACGTAATGCGAAGTAAATTCTTTTCTACTAAATTCTTTTTCAGTTTCCCCTTAAAACTGAAAAGCAGGTCCTAGTAAAGATAAAAGTTATTCATAAAGCTTCTTCACCCTTAAAAGAGCTCAGAAGGTCAAACAGTGTAAGGAGAAGTGAGGAGGACTTTTAAGAGGATGAAGAGTTTCTTTATCAGAGGAGAAAATAGCTGAAAGATGAAGAGGGAGATGGAATGTATTGTATATAATATTTAATAATGATAGTGAGTTAATAAGATGATACAGATTAGATTGTGTAGGGATGATTTTTGTGACCAATCATATTGCAGGTTTTTTATATATATGTCATATAGAGATACACAAACGTCTCTGAAACAGAGCTGAAATGCCACGGAGTCAGAAATGATATAATTTGTCACTATGACAATTCTGCTCTGTGTTGGAGATGTTTACATTTATTACATACAGATATTAGAACATCTCTAATATGTTCATATGAACATGGAGACAAAGTCCAGGCTTAAAGGTGCCCTTCCACATAAAACCGTTTTTACTTGTATTTTTTGATATGTGTTAGGTCCATATGTGTTTGTGTTGTGTCGTGAATGTGAAAACGAACTGCTACAGTACCTCCCCGGTCAGTTCTAGCCACTTAAAAGAAATAAGGGGAGAAATCAGGTCAGTTAGAAAAGCTGCTCAGTGTGACGTAGTAATGATTGAGCTCATTACTATTCATGAGCTCTCCCACTTGAGACCGCGCCCCCAGAATTCGTGTAGCTCAGTGCATTACTTAGTGGCCCACAAAAGTAATGAAATACGTGTGGCAGGGCACCTTTAAAACAGACCAGATTATAAAAGCGCTTCTATTTTTTAAAGGTTTTTCTATTATTGGACAACTAATAAGTCTTCAAAAGAATGTGTCGCCTAGTAACAGGGTTAAGCCCCGCCCCCTCTTTAAAATAAAAGTTGTATTTTCCTTGTTCAGAGTTGCTCTTAAGATCAGATTCCTTGTTATAAATGTCTAATCTTAATTAGGAGCTTTCTGAGATCTTTATAAATTCTACTTTTTTCAAAGAGGGGACACATTCGAGGAAAACGATACATAGAGACAAGAACAGACCTTTATATTTGCTGTTACACAAAGTCCTGAAAACAAATTTGCTTTGGAACAATATTGCGTAATGATATTACATCATATCACTTAGAATTAAGTAAGTAATCCAAGAGTATAATCAGATTCATTCATTCATTCATTTTCTACCGCTTATCCGAACTACCTCGGGTCACGGGGAGCCTGTGCCTATCTCAGGCGTCATCGGGCATCAAGGCAGGATACACCCTGGACGGAGTGCCAACCCATCACAGCGCACACACACACACTCTCATTCACTCACGCAATCACACACTAGGGACAATTTTTCCAGAGATGCCAATCAACCTACCATGCATATCTTTGGACCGGGGGAGGAAACCGGAGTACCCGGAGGAAACCCCCGAGGCACGGGGAGAACATGCAAACTCCACACACACATAATCAGATTCATCTAAATGAAATGTAACGTGGAGTTTCTTTTGCTTTTCCAAGCATTTCATACTGATTACCAAATGATTGTTTTATTTTTCACTCTTTCGTTCCACTTTTGTTGTTTCTCTCATTGTGTGTGTGTGTGTGTGTGTGTGTAGTAACTGGGGTTCGGAGACAGATGAGATTCAGTCGTACCATAACGGAAACTCAGACCCTCGAGGTTTTGGTGAGTCCTGAATTTTTCTCAAATCTGCAATCAAAGCAAAACAAAATAGTGTGTGACTATCATGATTTGTTTTAATAAGACGTTTAAGGTCATTAATTATACATTTATCTCCTGTTATTTTCTGCATTTATTTACTTATTTGATTGTGAGTTGTGCGGATGTCCCGTGTGAGCGCAGTCTCACTCAATCCCGTTAGGACTGAGAGCATCACTGCCAGAATCTGTGTGTAAGTCGTGTGTGTGTGTTTACTGTGTTTCAGGTCACTTGGGAATCGCTGTGCCGGATGTTCACGCCGCCTGCAAGCTGTTCGAGGAGCAGGGAGTGACGTTTGTTAAAAAGCCTGATGACGGTGGGCTTCTGTCCTGTTCACTGTGTCAACTTCTCTTCTTTATCATGTAGAACTGATTACTGAGACGTTCATCACTTTACATCACAATCCTTCATGCTAGTTGTTTGTTTGTCTCTCTCTCTGTCTGTCTGTCTCTGTCTGTCTCTCTCTCTCTGTCTGTCTGTCTGTCTCTCTCGCTGTCTGTCTCTGTCTATCACTCTCTCTGTCTGTCTTTTTCTGTCTTGCTCTTCCTCTCTCTGTCTCTCTCTCTGTCTGTCTCTCTTGCTGTCTGTCTCTGTCTGTCTATCACTCTCTCTGTCTGTCTCTCTCTCTGTCTCTTTTTCTGTCTTGCTCTGCCTCTCTCTGTCTGTCTCTCTGTCTGTCTGTCTCTCTCTCTGTCTGTCTCTCTCTCTCTCTGTCTGTCTCTTTCTCTGTCTATCGCTCTCTGTCTGTCTCTCTTTGTCTGTCTTTTTCTGTCTTGCTCTGCCTCTCTCTGTCTGTTTCTCTCTCTCTCTCTCTCTCTCTCTCTCTCTCTCTCTCTCTCTCACCCACTCACCCCCTTGTCCCTTGTCTCTGTTGCAGGTAAAATGAAGGGTCTGGCTTTCATTCAGGACCCGGATGGCTACTGGATTGAGATTCTGAGCCCCAACAACATGGTGTCCATCACCTCGTAAGGACGCCGCCATAGCCATGTGATCAGCTAGCAAACGTTATCAGAGAAAGTTGGTGAAAAGAAAGCGAAAGAAATGAAAAACCGAGCCGTACTTTAATGACCTCAAACTTACGGAGAGGGCGAATCAGGAGAAGCTCACGACGAGGTGCAGCCAGTGTTGAACGGCCCGAACAGCCATGACGAGCCCATGAGATTTACCTACAAACTCATCACTGACAATTAAACACTAATTATTAAACATGGACTACATTCTAATCAATATGCTAACAAATATCACTTTAAACAGCTTTAGAGTCTTTCCTGTCACATTTTGTTTTGTTTAGAGTTATTCGAATGCCCTCTTCTACATGTTGCCAAAATTTATAGTAGATTTGGACAATAAAACAAAATCTCAACAAAATGCCTGAGTTTCTGGTTTTAAATCATTTTTTTTTTTATTATGGAGAAATGACTAAAAGCTAATTCAAGAAAAAAATCTTTTAATCGAGAATTACAGCAGAAGTTGAGGTGGAAATGGTGTAATTTGTATATCTGTAAGGATTTTTTTGTAAGATACAAGTAGAAAGAAAAATATACAGTTGATAAAGACAAAAGAAAGTCGTGTAAGAGTGTAAAAAAAAAAAAAAAAAGAAAACACTGTCCACCCACAAGCATCACTGCAATGCTATTAATCTTATGTTCATATGTAACAACACCAGTCGACCAAGGGAATGAAGATCTTTGAAGATTTCTTGCTAAATAGCACTCAGGATTCCTGAGCATCTAAACAACGTGGGAAGATGAATCACTTCAGGATCAATCTGTGAACATTGTTCTGCAAGAAGTGACTCCAGAGTTGTATTCAGATGCAATAGCACAAATATCTTGAGATCTAAGATCTGTTTGGTTCGGATTATATTATGTATCTGATTTAAATGTGCAGTGAAATAACACTTTGAGATCCCACTGTTGTCATACGGTAGAAACTCCAGAAGCTTTTGTATAAAAAGCCTAGACGTTTTTAAAATATTTGTCTGGGAATGTCAGCTGTCAACTGCTCATTGTCACTGCTTATCACATTGTCACTGCTTATCACATTGTCAGTCATCACATTGTCAGTCATCACATTGTCAGTCATCACATTGTCCCTGTCATCACATTGTCAGTTATCATATTGTCAGTCATCGCATTGTCAGTCATCACATTGTCCCTGTCATCACATTGTCAGTCATCACATTATCCCAGTCATCACGTTGTCCGTCATCATATTGTCCGTCATCACATTATCCCTGTCATCTCATTGTCAGTCATCACATTATCCCAGTCATTAGATTATCCTAGTCATCACATTGTCCGTCATCATATTGTCCCTGTCATCACATTATCCCTGTCATCACATTGTCAATTATCACATTGTCAGTCATCGCATTGTCAGTCATCACATTATCCCAGTCATCACATTATCCCAGTCATTGTCCCTGTCATCACATTGTCAGTTATCACATTGCCAGTCATCGCATTGTCAGTCATCACATTATCCCTGTCATCACATTGTCAGTCATCATGTTGTCCCTGTCATCACATTGTCAGTCGTCACATTGTCCCCATCTCTGACAAGAAGGGGACAACGTGAAGTGCATGATTTTATGCATTGTGCTGTTATACGATCAGAGTGCAGCTATTCCTAATAAAGTGGTCGGTGAATACACAACAATATCAACACTGCATAACAAACCAAGATTTGTGAACGTCAGATGGACAGAAAGCGAGTTACAGACGATTTGACCCGAGTATAACGTCATCTCCCCATTGACCCTCCGAACATGGTGGGTAGATTTGGACCATAGATATCTACACCTAGATGTCGCCTTGGGGTTCTAAAAATGCGTCAAAACTGCCGCCATCTTGGAACAGGGGTCTTGTACTTCAAATGCATGCACGATGCCGGACTTCTGTCCTGCGTTTGGATGTTCAAGAACGAAATCTAAAAACCAGAAAGCAAGGGATTACATTTCACAGGTGAGAATGTGTTTTATGATATTGAATTTTACGGAATTATATTTCTGGTTACGTTTGGTTTGTTTCAGTCCCTGGTTAACGACCGCAGGTAATCCATGATAGTTACCCATTCGTTTTTGACAGGAAAACCCATATATATATATATAGATATATATATATATATATATATATATAGATATATATATATATATATAGATGTCGCCTTGTATAGGGCAGTACATTGGAGCGAATGCGTCAACTGAGCCGCCATCTTGGTACGGGGGACCCCCTCCTCTTAATGCATTAGCGTCAATGTAGGCAAAGAAATAAAATCACCATAAATCGTCATGAATGCGATTTCTAGTTTTTTTTGGTTCGTTCCAAAGGTCAGACATGTATTTATCATTAAGTCCAGAGAAAATTTAAGGTTTTGATATTAAGACAATCTACTTTTTCCACAATATAATGCATAGTGCTAGTAGGTTTAAGTTTATTACTTACATTCTTCCACTTGAGTAAACTTCAAATGAACAATCACTACTTACCTTATAGCCTACTGCATGTAACACTGCTACAATGGTGTGACTATACATGTTCATTTAAACATTTAAATTGTATTGGTTTATTAAATATGATACACAAAGCAATTTGCAGGTGGAAGCAAATCACAAATTTGAGAGGAACATAATGTGAACGTTAGATAGTTGAGGTGCCAAAGACTGTTCAATCTTTTATTTATTCTTTTCCCACAATACTTTTGCCACATTAAATAAGTATGTACTAAACTCACATAAACCAAAAAAAAAAAAAAAACACAAAGTTTGACTTTGAGGCTGAACTGCCAACCTAACTGGTGACATCTTTCCAGGACTGTCAGCTGAGTTAACTATTTTAAAAAAAAAGTGTTTAGTGCTGCAACTGCAACTCGTCTCTGTTTATCACTTGGGAATCTACAAACAGATTCAGATTCAGATTATTTTATTTAATGCCATGTCAGCAATCAAAAGCTATTTTCATGGCAAAATTCAATTACAAAAACGCAAATATCATATAAATGCAATAAAAACAAAACAAATATAAACAGCAAGTCATATTATACAATTTTTTTTTATTTTAATTAACATACGATAAAAAAAAAATCCAAACCCTTTTCAGACATAATCTGATTAAATATGTCTTTAAGTGAAGTGACTTGATAAAAGAGCATTCTGCTTGTGTTAAGTCCAGGACAATCTAATAAAATATGTTTGACAGATAAGGGAATCTTACAGAACATACATAAAGTTGGGTCTTTTCACCTTTACTCAAAAAAGCATGGGTCAATTTTTAATGTCCTTATTAAGAGCTTCAGAATCTACAAACATTGTCTGTTTTCCTAACTGTCAAAAACTAATGGGTAACTAGCATGGATTACCTGCGGTCGTTAACCAAGGACTAAAACAAACCAACGGAACAAGAAATATAATTTCCTAACATTGAATATCATAAAACACATTCTCATTTCACAAGTGCCAACAGAATTCTCATTCCAAACGCAGCACAGAAGTCCGGCATCGTCCATGCATTTGAGGTAAAGGAGCACCGTACAAAGATGGCGGCGGTTTTGGCGCATTTTGAGGACCCCAATGAGACATCTAGTGTATAGATATCTATGGGAAAACCGACAATGTTTGTAGATTCTGAAGCTCTTAATAAGGACATTAAAAATTGACCCATGCTTTTTTGCTTGAAGGTGAAGACCCAACTTTATGTATGTTCTGTAAGATTCACTTATCTGTCAAACATATTTTATTAGATTGTCCTGGACTTAACACAAGCAGAATGCTCTTTTATCAAGTCACTTCACTTAAAGACATATTTAATCAGATTATGCCTGAAAAGGGTTTGGATTTTTTTTTTTATATCGTATGTTAATTTAAAAAAAATTGTATAATATGACTTGATGTTTATATTTGTTTTGTTTTTATTGTATTTATATGATATTTGTGTTTTTGTAATTGAATTTTTGCCATGAAAATAGCTTTGATTGCTGACATGGCATTAAATAAAATAATCTGAATCTGAATCTGTTTGTAGATTCCCAAGTGATAAACAGAGACGTCATTATATTTTGAAAAAGTAGATTATCTTAATATCAAAACTTTAAATTTTCTCTGGACTCAATGATAAATACATGTCTGACATTTGGAACGAACCAAAAAAAACCTAGAAAATCGCATTCATGACGATTTATGGTGATTTTATTCCCGTTAGACCTTTGCCTACGTTGACGCTGATGCATTAAAGAGGAGGGGGTCCCCTGTTCCAAGATGGCGGCTCTATTGACGCATTCGTTCCAATGAACTGCCGTAACCAAGGCGACAAGCTAGTGGTGCTCCTCGCCACAAGATGGCGGTAAACCGGTTCCGTCAACAAGCGACCTTTCTCTGAAAACATCCTGTTCAGCAGCAAAATATAATGAACCTGTCCTTCCTGTGAGCTTACGTTTAGTCGGCAGTAACGAAAATTAGTGATTCTTACAAAGCTGGAGTTTAACAAACCACTGGTTTTTGGTTAGCTGTTTGGTGAGTACAACGTTTTATTGACATCTTTAGCGCTGGATAAAATAGATAGCTGTGCTAAAAGGAGCTAAATGAATGCTAATCAAGCCTTTAGCAAACAGGAATATGGGTCGCTTTTTACCGTCTTGCACGCTTTGCTTATTTGTCGCCAGGATATTTTTTTATTTTAATACAGAAAACAAACGTAAACATGGAATTTAACTCAGCTCCGTGGTGAATAGCGTTGTTTTATTCCTACCCGTTTTCTTAAGTCCCGCCTCCTTTACTATGATTGGTTAATAGTGTTACTCGCTACCGCCTGTCAAAGACGCTGTAGGCTACTATTGGTCAAGTGAAATCGGAATGCGGGTGGGTAAAAAAAATATTTTGAACAAAATGCGTTTTGGGTACATTTTTGTATTTTGATATTTAAAATGAAAACCTTAATCACACAGTTACAGGTGGGGTTTCGGCAAAGATGTGATAGATGTAATCACAGCCGTCCATAATACCATTCTACTGAGATTTGGGATTGTAAAGATGTATGCGTTTGTTTCGGTTTTTCAAGGTTGCCAGGTCAGGGTTTTAAAATCCCTCCTAAAGGGAGCCACGAATCCGCCCAAAATTGAACACACAGCATTTTGAGCTAAAAAAAAAAAAAATAGATACGAAGCAACATCGGTTTGCCATCAAACAAGCTCCAAAAAAAAGTTTAGCTAACATATTGGATATTATCTTAGTAAGGAGACAAACCTAGTGTAATTATACCAGAATGCATTTAACATCTCGAATTTGATTGGTCAGACGGGGCGCTTCGTTGATGACGTAATGACGCTGTAGTATGAAATAAACGGTTATGTGCTGGTTAGAATTTGTTCCTATATGTTTTATAGTCACATCTCAATCACAGCTTAATCTACAGACAGCACACAGGTTACTAGATGTAGTGAAATGAATGAGAACAAAAAATCTACAAATGATATAATACTAGTAATAGAATTTACAAAAAAAAAAAAAAAATTTAAAAAAGTATCCATATGGAACAGTACGAGTTTTTCCCAGGAAAGAGGGATCTCCCAAATAGAGGAATTTTTTTTACGCTCTTTGGTTTCAGGAAAATTCGATCTTATTATAAATAATTAAAGTGCATGACATGTCGATCATCAATAAATCACGCGTCTTCGTTGTTGACAAATTGCTCTGATGTAAGCAAACTTTTAGACACACACACAAAAAAAGACCTTGTGCGTCGTTAGCAGCGCTCCATCGCGTGTTGTGTTCTATCACATCCCTCCTTCTGTATAACTAACTAATAAGGAACTAATAAGAAAACCAGTGCTGTGCCTTCGAATGTTTAATATAATGTAAAATAGTTTGACTAGAGTTTGTACTACGTTCAACACCGAGGACTAGTAATAATATATAATGCACTCTGGATGGGTCGGCAGTCATCATGCCAGAGGGAACCGTGGGAAGTCTGTTCAGACAGTAACCCGAGCTCATCCTCGCCACCATGCTGCCCTGATGATGATGATGATGATATTCGTATTACAGAAAAAGCACAAGTAAACATCTTGCATATCAGATCTGTCCATTTATAAGTGATTATATTAATTTATTAGAAAACAAGGTTGTGTTCTTCATATCCTAGCTTTGGATCTTTTCCTTTTCTCCCAGTCAACACTGCTTGACATGTTTTGTTTTTTAAATATATAAGTAAAAGCAATGTCTTTCTTTTTTTCTTTTCCCCCCAGATGTAAGTAGCAGCCATGAGCGACAGTCACCCACTGCGCACGCTGGGCTCGGCGGCCGAGGTCGACCACATGCACCTTCTCTCGGAGCAGCTTGCAGCGCTGGTTCCTGCTGAGGAATACAGTGACGTTACCTTTGTGGTGGAGGAGAAGCGGTTTCCTGCTCACAGGGTCATCCTGGCTGCTCGCTGTCAGTACTTCAGGTAACGTTCCACACATTTCGATCACATTTCTAATGTTTGTTCTTATAATTAATGATAGTGATGCAATTTTAAGATGTTTGTAAACACAACCTGGTCTGGTTATGTTCATCAGAGCCCTTTTGTACGGCGGGATGAGGGAGTCTCAGCCTCAAGCCGAGGTCCGTCTGGAGGACACTCGTGCGGAGGCGTTCTCCATGCTCCTGCGCTATCTGTACACAGGCAGAGCCAACCTGAGCGAAGCCAAAGAGGAAACGCTGCTGGACTTCCTGGGCTTGGCGCACCGCTATGGTCTCCAGCCACTAGAGGCCTCCACCTGTGACTACCTGCGCACGCTGCTCAACGCACAGAACGTAAGTCTGATCTTCGACGTGGCCAGTCTGTACCATCTAAGCAGCCTGGCAGAGGCCTGCTGTTCCTTCATGGACCGGCACGCTGTGGAGGTGCTCAAGTCCGACGGCTTTCTCGCACTCTCCAAGGTGAGCGAGGAGGAGACACGCTGTACATTGCATGCAGACTCTATTACTTAATACTAATAATTATCATAACGGCAACAGAGATCTATGTTTTGCTGTTCATCTAGGGAGATTTATTATTTATTAAATATACATTGTAAAAAAATTATAATTATTATTATTATATTTTTTATTAATATTATTCATTTAATTAGGCATAACATTTTTTTTCCCCTTCAGAATTTATCGTTTTATTTTAGCACGGTGTTCAAATAGGTGAAAGTGAAATTTCTTTAATTATTTATTTGATTTTCTGTACTATGTTATAAAAAATGACAAAAAACCATCACCATTAGTAATTACTGTTAGTCGACGATAATTGAAACAAAAAAAAAAGGGTTAAGTACTTTATAATAGATGATCAGGACTTTAAGAACAGTTATTAAAAAAAATGTTTTCTTTTATTTAATGATTTAGAGAAATTTTGTTCGTGTGGTTTTAATTTGTTTTCTCATTTCCAGTTCCTCTCCCCCCCCCTCCCCCCACCCCCACCCAGCTTGGCACTATGGTTTTCTCTGGTTATAGGATGTGTTTCCATATCAGAGTGAAAATCAGAACAGTTCTCATCTCAGTTCTCAGACTCATATTTCTGAAACCCCATATACACACATGTATGAGATCTGGGGATTAGTAGATAGCAGTAATAACTGGACTCGGGTTTTGTCTCATTTTGCGTCTCTCTTCCTCGTTCTGTTTCAGTCGGCCCTGCTGACCGTGGTGCAGAGAGACTCGTTTGCGGCGAGCGAGAGAGAGATCTTCCAGGCGCTGTGTCGCTGGTGCAAACAGAACAGCGAGGACCCCGACGCACGCGAGGTGATGTCTGCTGTGCGGCTGCCTCTGATGAGCCTGTCTGAGATGCTGAACGTTGTCCGACCTTCCGGCCTCCTGAGCGCAGACGAGCTGCTCGACGCCATCCAGACACGCTCAGAGAGGAGGGATATGGAGCTCAACTACCGCGGCATGCTCGGTGCGTCTTTATTTACTCTATACTCCGGTCAAAACCTTTCTCTTTGGTCGTGGAGCTCACACACAATAGCTTTGAAATAGATCACCGTCCAAGGAAGAGACAGAAATTAGGAAAAAGATGAGAAATAATTTGACTCGCTTCAGAACGGCACAGTTCTGTATTTGTGTATTCCCTCATGTACATAATTTCGCTCTCCTCTATCATCAGTCACTTTCCACACGGAGAGGATGAGGGTTAACATGCACTTCCTTTTCCTTTTGACTGACAGGGAAGAGAAAGCATGATGTCCTGCATACACTTGTCACATTAGGTCCTGATCACAGACATCGTTTGAACCCATTGTTGCAAGCTTTATGTTTTACTACCATTAAAAAGCTTATTAACATCTGAAAGCAAGCAGTTAGTATACAACATCCTTATTTATTTGCTACGTTATTCAGTTTTACCCCCGGGGCAGACTCGTGTAAGAGGCGTGGCTCAAAAACAAAAGGTGGAACTGTTTACTGAAACAGTTGGTTGATGATTTCACTTGAACAAAGCCTTTTCTTTCTATTCATTTTTACAAGGAATCACCATGAGCCTCTTTGCTCAAACACAGACGCACACTTTGTCCCCTAGCATGCCTTATCTAATCTAGAAAACAGCGTCTATTTTGATTGTAGTTGCTCTTTTATTTAATTTCCTGTCGGCTTGTCAGGGAAGTTTGCTATATGTACATTTGGAGGGTCGAAAGATCGAGTAAGTATCGTCTTTGCCCCGTGTCTCAAAGTGTAGTCATAAAAAAAGTCAGCTCTTTACTCGTCTTTCAAAAGCCCACTTTAATAAGACGTTTTCTAAAGCACAAATTGTACAGTAGACGCTGTTTAATCAGATCATGAAGTTTTTCCAGGCAGGTTTTTGGTCACGAGTGTTGACTTTGAAGCTATAACCTGTGTTTTACAAACTGTATGTGTTTGCTGTACCGGCGATCCTTTTCTTCTCCACACCGGATGCTTTATTAGTGTTATTGCTGTGTGTGTTTGTAGTCCCAGAAGAGAACATAGCCACGATGAAGCACGGAGCCGTGGTAGTGAAAGGAGAACTGAAGTCGGCTCTGCTGGACGGAGACACTCAGAACTACGACCTGGACCACGGCTTCACCAGACACCCGATAGAGGAGGACGGACGAAGCGCAGGGATCCAGATCCGTCTGGGCCAGCCGTCCATCATCAACCACATCCGTCTGCTGCTTTGGGATAAAGACAGCAGGTACGATTTCCCCCCCCATTCATTGCCTACCCTAGTTTACATCTATCTATGTCTATTCTCTGTACATACACTGTATATTATCTTGATTACTGTTGTACCTACACTGTACATAATGTACCCATTCGCACAGACTTTTTTTTTACACGTTGTGTTGTGTATTTTTTACTAGCAAATATTAGGTAGTATGACATATGTTTACATATTTATCTGCACTTGTTCCTTTTCATATTGTTTTACTATTTGCACTTCTGGTAGATGGCAAACGGTATTACGTTACCATGTATCTGTACCTAATGACAGTATCTGTCTGTCTCTGTATGTCGCTGGATTTGTTCCTTATTGTAGCTGAAATTAAATCGAGATCGAATTCAATTATCTTCTTCTCAGATCCTACTCTTACTACATCGAGGTGTCTATGGACGAGCTGGACTGGGTGCGAGTGGTGGATCACTCCAAGTTCCTGTGTCGCTCCTGGCAGAACCTTTATTTCCAAGCGCGGGTCTGCAGGTTAGTGTTGCTTCACACCGCCACCTTGTGGGCTAACAGTGAAATAATAATAACAATAATAATAATAATAATACAGCATTTGGCTTTTCATATCATTAGTCCACTTGGTAAGATTTCAATTATGGTCTTGTGTCTTATTTGGGATTTGTACAGGTTTATCCGTGTTGTCGGGACACACAACACTGTCAACAAGGTCTTCCATTTGGTGGCTCTGGAATGTATGTTCACACAGCGTCCCTTCATCCTGGAGAACGGCCTCCTGGGTAACGTGCTCGATTATTATCTCGATCCTGTATGTGTGCTCTGTGTAATTTCTAAAAAAAAAAAAAAAGAGAGAAATACATCGTTTGCTTCATCGTGAATGGACTCGTATGTACACAGATGAATTAATAATCATAATAATCATGATTTTGAATATCTTTCTAGTCCCCAGTGAGAACGTAGCGACTGTGAAAGCGTGTGCGAGCGTAGTGGAAGGCGTGAGCCGCTGTAGAAATGCCCTGTTAAACGGAGACACGAGCCACTACGACTGGGACTCGGGGTACACCTGCCATCAGCTGGGCTCCGGAGCCATTGTCATCCAGCTCGCCCAGCCTTACCTGCTCAGCTCCATGAGGTACGATCACACCTTGTTCATTCCATTAAGAGCCAGAGACTTACTGTATATTAGGAATTAAGCTGGGTATGGTACAGTTGGTCAGAATAGACTTACACATATTAGGAAGATCAATTTCGTGGAGTTTTAAGTCTTCGAGGTTGATGGGTTTCGTTTCAGTTTAAAAGTCTCGGATTGTTATGTTCAGTAGCGTCAGATCTTACGACTTATAAAAGCAAGGGATAGAAAATACCGACTCGTGAATTTCTGTTTATGGAAGATAGTAGAAAAGGGCAAGGTCACATGATTAAAATAAACCATTCTAGAATTTAGTGAATAGATTAATGTCTGTTTTGCTCTCTGAGATACGCATTGTGTGTGTGTGTGTGTGTGTGTGTAGGTTGTTGTTATGGGACTGTGATGAGCGAAGTTACAGTTACTATGTGGAGGTCTCCACTAATCAGCAGCACTGGGTCAGGGTGGTGGATCGGACTCGAGTGGCATGCAGGTGGGTTTTACACTTTTCTTCTCACTTGTGTTTCGGTTTACTCGCATCAGACTGTAGTTTGGCCATCAGGGTGCCAAAATTTACAGTTTAGCAATATCAAGGACAACTGAATAATGTTTTTATGCTTTCTGTGCTAAAACAACCTTCAAACCAAACCACATTTCGGTGTTGAAGAACGTCAACGCTCTCTCTCTCTCTCTCTCCTCTGCGTAGGTCTTGGCAGACTCTGCGTATTGAGAGACAGCAAGCTTCGTTCATTCGCATTGTGGGGACGCACAACACTGCTAATGAGGTGAGAAAGAGGTCCCTGATTCTTTTCGTCTCTTTTGTCAGTTTCTCAGGAATAAGACAAACTGAATTTTTGTCTTCTTAACATTACCAGAGAGAAAAATAGGGCCGGTGAAGGAACGACTTTATATAAATATATCGTCGCTGTCGGGCGGAAACCTCGTATGTCCAAATTTGGTCAATTTCATATTTTTTCACATATCGATGCTATTGGTCAGTCCCCACGTGGGTCTGTTATTTTTACAAGTTATTAACCAATCTAAAGTCTTGAAAATAGCTTGAGCGCAAATCTCTTAACTCCATTGGACACCGCAGACTTTACTGAACACTGCTGGCAGCAGCGACATCTGTGTCCGTACCGTTCTTATCAATGACATCATAATCTCGTATCTCACTGCTCCCAAGTCATAAAGCTTGTATCTCCGATAAAACGTGACTTTGGGAAAATGTCGTGTTAATGTTGGTACACAACAGTATATGATAGCAATATAAGGTATAATAACAACTTTAACGATACAATGTTTAATAACTCAAAATACGGCGTTTTTTTTAATTTCCCGACAAATAATGGTTTTGGAGATACGAGGATTCTGCCCGACAGCGACGATATATTAATAGTGGTTTGTATAAGGGTCGTAATTGTTTTTTTTTTTGTTTGTTTTTTTTTATTGAAGAATGTTGCATCCTTTTTTTCTCGATTTATTGTTATATTCCATGTCAGCAGACTCTTTATATTTTTCTCTTTTAAAGTTATTGACTTCAAATCATGTGAATCATTCTCAAGAACTGATTCAAATGATTTGATTCTTTTGAACATAACGTAGTACTTTATTACTTATTTGTGAAAATGTCTGAAGGCTGGACTAAGTAAAGTATATTTATGTTTGTATTTTAATGAGTTTAAGTGTAGGTTTGTATAGTGCCTGTTTTTTGTTTTTTTAAATACATATTTCAAGTTTTAAATCCATATTACAGATTTTAAGTATATGATCATGATGGATGCTCTTACTCAATAATGATTTTTCTTTCTTTCTTTTTCATTTCTCTTCTCTACAGGTGTTTCACTGTGTGCACTTTGAATGCCCGGCTCAGCTAGACAACGAGGTGAAAGAGGGCACACCGGGCTTGGATCACCCAAACCAAGATCACAGCACCCAGCATGATCAGCAGTCCCAGCCCCAGGGCTTCTGCTCCCAGAGATCCAGCACTTCATCCTTGCACACAGGAATGTGAATCTTGCCGTGTACTCAAACATATGCGTACAACAAAAACGCATCAGTCACTTACGTCATAGATTTTGTGTTCCAGCATCACATGCTGCTAATAGTAAATAAAATATATTTATAATAAAATTCCTTAGTTCTAGTAATGGAGATGGTATTTATGAAGGCATTGCTGTATATAAGCACTTAGTTTATTCTGTTCCATCTACCACACAAGCTTTGAAGTCTTTTTATTGTGAATACCTTCCTAGAATGTTTCATGGTTTTTAACGTGTTGTTTTTTCCTTGATGAATGCATGATGTTTGAAGTGAAAATATAAGAAAAAAATAGTATTTTCTCTTTTTTCTTTTATTATTATTATTAGTAGTAGTAGTAGTAGTAGTAGTAGTAGTAGTAGTAGTAGTAGTAGTATATGTAAATGACACAGTGAGACATCAGTCAAGAAACCGAGGCAGTTTGTAGATACATTCAATGTCATAGTTGCTATTATATATTGCGTAATAGAAATTATAGCCTATGTAAATTCTATTATTAAACATTTAATAATAGAATTTATATATTTAATAGTTATTTAGCAGTTTTCTATTTGACTTTACGGTGTCTGGACTTTGTACGTTTACAGTGGTACAAGGAATAAACAACGAAGACATGTTTATAGCTGCTGTAACATAAGTGATACTGTTAATTATCTTAAAGAAGAGACACATATCTCATTTTGTGAAGTGGTGTGATAGGAAAAAGTCCTGCTTTATTCATTTTTATTCGAGGAATCGATTCACCTGCTGAATCCTTAAGCATTCTGTAACGTATACAAAGAATTACGAAGTGACTCGTTCAGCTACAATGACGATTCAGATGAAGTGAATCGTTCCAGTGAACCGGTTCAAATGAATCGAATCGTTGGCAAGACAGAAATTGTTCGACCGCAAATCTTGAAAAAAGACTTAAAGCTCACGTATTTTTATTAAAAGCAAAAAAAAAAAAAAAAAAAAGCCAATATAGGTGAAGAAGTAAAGTAAATTATTATCAGTGTTTCTCAACACTTGTATATTGTTGCATGGGAGGCTGTATACTGTAGGTTTCCGTAGTGTAGTGGTTATCACGTTCGCCTAACACGCGAAAGGTCCCCGGTTCGAAACCGGGCGGAAACACATCTTTTTTTCTTTCCTTCTTAAATACGTGATATATTTTTTATATGTGATTTTACAATATCGTAGTAGATGTACAAATCTAATCACCGTTCGGTATTTAGGAATTTTGTATTTAAATCACATCACATCACATCACATCAAGTGTTCATTATTTTCTACTTCCAAACATTAGAAAAAAAAAAGTATAGAGAAAGATCACAGATGAACAGATTATATATCTGTTGAATGAGAATATATCTGTAGGATAACGTTTTAGACTGTAACCCAGTTCTGGTAAAATCCACTAGATGGCGCACAAATCTGCAGCTGGGACTTTTATCTAAGTTCCAATTTCAGATTTCAGAGGCTCATAAGTTTGAGCAAACATGACCAAACTACCCTGGATTTTTTATTTGTTTTTGTTTTATTATTATTATTATTATTATTATTATTATTATTATTATTATTATTATTATTATTATTATTATACCACCGCTGAATTTTCCCATGGTTTATTCGGATGTCATTTAAATCTCAGGTCTGTATTAATCCGCCTGTTATAATGGTTTATGGTTTCTATAGCAACGGTTCATGCACGTATTGTGTACATGCCCTGATAATAATAATAAAAAAAACAGATTTTTAAAAACGTCTGGTTATTTTTTTTTTTTTTACAGTCTAGTCAGTAAGTCTCAGGATAGTTTTTTGTCTTTATTAATTTCAAGTATGAGGAAGAAAAAGCGAGACAGACGGCTCTAATTGGAACTAATTTGTCTAGCGGATGTTTACCTGGAAAGTAAACAAAAAAAGGATGTCATGCTATTTCTATATGCTAAACTTTTCACTGTTTATTACTTATATCGCTTTAGATCAATCGACAAACAGAAATATTTCTTCAACAAATCTTTCTTACATATATAACTTTAATCTTTTTACCTGTGAATAAAGTCTAAACCCTTTCTTATCGACAGTAACGTTTATCTCTTAGCATTTGTGCTAATTAGCTGTTGTGGCTGCTAACATTGTGCTAGAAATATGTTGTACGTCGTATATGTTGTATATATTGTGCTAGAAACATACAGCACTTATGTACGTCGCTCTGGATAAGGGCGTCTGCCAAATGCTGTAAATGTAAATGCTAGCTTGTTGTTTTTTTTTTAGATTGACCTTAGAGGTGAAAATGGTATAAGAAGGTATTTGTTTATTAGAGCATTTAAAATGGTTAAAGCACAATACACTATGGTGTTAATCTCTCACATGATCGCACGCATTTGTTATGTAAAGCTGAGGTGTTGAATGAATATATTTTGCTAATACTGAGATGTCTTTGTTTATGCAGGAAGCTCACTAGAAGAAGAAGCAGAAGAAGAAGAAGCAGAAGAAGAAGAAGCTTTTATTGTCATTTCAACCATATATAACTGATGCAGTACACAGTGAAATGAGACAACGTTTCTCCAGGACCAGGGTGCTACATAAAACAAAGACAGAGCTATAAGGACTTAGTAAGTTTAGTCCTAGACCAGTGGTGTCCAATCTTATCCGGAAAGGGCCGGTAACTTACTTACTTCTGCTTGGTTGGAATGAAAACCTGCACCTACACCGGCTCTTTGTGGATAAGATTGGACACCGCTGCCCTAGATACATAAAGTGCATCTGTGCAACCTGGTGCAAACAGTGCAGGACAAGACAAACAAGACTGCAGGACAAGACAGACGAGACAGTGCAGGACAAGACAGTGCAGGACAAGACAAACAAGACTGCAGGACAAGACAGAGAGACAGTGCGGGACAAGACAGACAAGACAGCGCAGAACAAGACAGAGAGACAGCGCAGAACAAGACAGACGAGACAGTGCAGGACAAGACAAACAAGACAGTGCAGGACAAGACAGACAAGACAGTGCAGGACAAAAGACTGCAGACAAAAAAATTACAAGACAATATGCAAAAGACAATACACAAGAGACAATAAACAGAAACAGTACTGACCAGTGTAAATACTGTATGTTCAGACAATACGTGTGCAGAAATACTGGAAAGAACACAGTGTTATAGCAAAAGATACCTTAGATATTGTACAGAGTTGTGTGCAAAACAGCAATCAATCAACTGAAATGTCAGACAGAATGTGCAAATTGCAAAAAGTGTGCAAAAAACAGCATGTAATCCCGATTGATGGATATATATTGGAAGTGTGTGTGTATTTAGTGTAGGTCTGTGCAGTCCATACAGTTGATGTGAGTGTGAGTGTTGTACTCAGTACAGTTCAGTTATTAAGGAGTCTGATGGCTTGTGAAAAGAAACTGTTACACAGTCTGGTCGTGAGGGCCCGAATGCTTTCGTCTTTTTCCAGATGGCAGTAGGGTGAAGAGTGTGTGTGAGGGGTTTGCGGGGTCATCCACAATGTTGTTGGCTTTGCGGATGCAGCATGTGGTGTAAATGTCTGTGATAGAGGGAAGAGAGACTCCAATGATCTTCTCAGCTGTCACTAGTTTACAAAGCCCAGAACTTTGACTTTTTTTGTTTGTTTGTTTCATGATTTTAAATAATGAGAATAAATTGTTCAGAATGCTTATTTGCTTGCTACTTATTGTCAGCAGAAACTTTAATGATTAAGCTAGCTCAATGCTAGTTAGGCTAATCTTCTCATGTAGCTTGTACTGTAGTTAGCTTCATTTCTGTGGTAGCTCATAAGTAACTGAGCTTTAACTTTATTATACGTCTCTTTCTACTTAGCTAACTGCAGTTTTAAAGTTTTTTTACTGACCTAAATTCATAATGAGAGATGTGACAGCTAGCTATTAGCATTCATGTGGAATATTGTTACTGGAAATAAACCTGAGGCAAGTTAGCATTAGCTACATTTTTTGATGACTCAGTAATTAAATATTTTTTAATATTCCTATTACTTTTACTTCCACTTTCATACTTCAAGTCAGTTGAAATGTTGGGCATGTTCAAATTTATCATGAATGAAATTGATTCAACGCTTCAGCTTTTAACTTTGTATTTATTTAAAGGAGTAATTACACTTTAGGCCGAGTTGAAGTTATATAATCTGGTGCATTTCTCCATTTTAATTTTCATTCAGATTGCTGGATGTGTTTGTTATTTAACTTGCTAAAATGATTTGATCTTCAGTACAGAATGTTTGCACCTTTATTAAGAAAAACTGAAAAATACTTTACAATCCATCATGATTATCAAGCAAGTCACTGAACCTAAACTATCCCTTAATCCTACTGTAGCTTCTAAGATCCACCCAACTCTGTAGTTTCAACGTTTCTCAGCTCTATACGCCTTCGTCTTCTCTTTCTTAGCATTCACAAGTAGAGGAATTCCCTTCTGGGTCACAGTTAGTGGCTTGAATTTCACTTGCAGTCAAATTCAGGTCCATGGGACAACAAAGATGGGTTCCAATTCCGTGTCTCACTCCTTCACATGGGCTTAATTTTATCCTCGGTGGAATTTTGTGACGTGAAACTGAAAAAAGACGCTCGGCTCAAATCGAGCTGAGTGCAGTGGCTTTTTGTAGTTTGTGGTACTTTAGCGACGCTTTGATCATTGGATTGAGGGATCGGAAGCACAAGGCACACAGGTTTCAGTCGAGTCGAAACCACTCGTGTTAAACGTGAGGAGAAAAATCAACATTTATGCCATTTTTCGGGTTAAAAACATGCAGTTAAAAGAGATTGAACATTCATTATTTTTTCTTCTGAACGTTCATTTCTTATTTTTTTTCTCTTTACCCTCATGTAACAGCCGTAAGTAATGCAAACACCCTCAGTGGAATTAGAATGACTGTAAATAAATAAATAAAACTTCTGATTATTTTCCCATGTGATTTGTTAATATGTTAGAATGTAGACTTGTTCTAAAGAAACTTCTATGGAAATACAGAAAAAAAATGCAAGGATAAACTCAAAAAAGAGTAAAAAAGAGAAATATTAGATTCTAATTCATTTTTAGAATTTTTGTTGGTTTAGCAATTTTTTTTAAAATATCATAAGGGTGATTGTGGTGGTGGGGTGGGTTGAGGTGTTGGGGAAGGTATTGGTGGTTATAGCACCCTTGCGTCACTTCAAAAGGTTTGGTGTTTCAGTTTGCGCCTCCACACTGTGTGCTTCCTCGGAGTGGTCTGGTTTCCTTCCTCAGTCCAAAGACATGCGTTATAGGCTAATTGGCACCTTCAAATTGCTGATTGTGTGTGAACAGGTGAGTGTTGTGTGTGAACGTGCCCTGTGATAATCTGTGATGATCTGCCACCCAGTCCAAGTTGTCCCCCATCTTGGTGTGGCATAAGCTCCAAGTTCGGAACAGAAAGTAGATGGTATTTTACCAAATAATTTGCTTGCAGAATTGGCGATCGTATCTAACATGCAGAAAATTACCTCCATATGGATGACTTTTAGTGCAAAACAAGCAGCTTGTGAGGGCCAGTACATTGGCCTACTTTTTTTATGAAGCGTGTCCTGATTTTTATCATTCAGCTGTAGTCTGTTGTATTTCAGACTGGAAGACTGATTCACTCACTCACTCACTCACTCATTTCCTACCGCTTATCCGAACTACCTCGGGTCACGGGGAGCCTGTGCCTATCTCAGGCGTCATCGGGCATCAAGGCAGGATACACCCTGGACGGAGTGCCAACCCATCGCAGGGCACACACACACTCTCATTCACTCACGCAATCACACACTACTGACAATTTTCCAGAGATGCCAATCAACCTACCATGCATGTCTTTGGACCGGGGAGGAAACCGGAGTACCGGAGGAAACCCCCGAGGCACGGGGAGAACATGCAAACTCCACACACACAAGGTGGAGGCGGGAATCGAACCCCAACCCTGGAGGTGTGAGGCGAACGTGTTAACAACTAAGCCACCGTGCCCCCGCAAGACTGATTCATACACTATTTATTATTCTCCATAACATCTAGCGTAGATCTAAATTCACTTCAATTCTGTTTTATTTTATAGCACTTTTTCAAATAGATAGTTTGCTTACATCAGACACCACCTCAGACATATCAGTTGTAGGTTGTACAGTTTTTTCTTTATACACTATAAAGTCAGTTCAATAACGTGAACACTGAGCATCTCAATAACAATAACAATAATAATAGCAAAATAGTAAAATTAAAATAATAATAAATTCCACTGACCCCCCAACCACTTAATACAGATTTATATTCTAAAAATAATCCAACAATCTTATGATTGTTTAAATCTAAGAAAGTCATAGAGCTTTTTATTCCTGAACGTTCCACTGACAGTGAAAATTTTATTTAAGACTTTAATTCTGCAAGTGTTATTATTCACTTTGAAAATAAAGACTTTATGCTTTTCATATGTAGAATTTCATTTTCTCAATGCAGCAACCGTTTCAATCTGTTTTTTATTAAACAACATGTGCAAGACATTTATTTTCAACCTCCATATGTGTTTTTTTTATTGCACTGCTTCTGAGAGGCCTTTACACTCATCTGCCTGATATCTTCCCTTTAAATGAATCAAATCTTCTTTGTGCTTCTATTTCTTTCTTATTTCTATACAATTGTCTTGTAGGCAAGATGAAACTTATGTCAACAATCTGGGATGCCCTTATGTTTGGAGATATATCACAGCTTGCTTGGCGTAATCTTAAGACGCTTCCAGGTATGAACCTTGTCTAGGCAACCAATAAAAAGAAAAGCTTTGTATGAAAACCAGTCGCTCTATTTGTATGCACATAGTCAGTGGTCACTTTATCAGGTACATTCAGCTTGACTGTAGATTCATCAACCATAAACCGGCTGACCACTAGCCCATCTGTTGCTATGCACAATATGCAAAACCTCATATACAAATGGATTCCTTCTGACCAGATGTTATTGGAAGAACGAATCATTCTCTGCACATTTAGGCGTTTGTTAAGAAAGGAATAAAACACTCAAGAATCCATCATGATAGGAAATTAATTAATAATGGGGCGGTATGATTCAGTATAACACATCATTTTATTCCTCTTATACCACATAATTTTTATCCATCTATATTTACGTTTAATGTTTGAAATCAGGTCTTTCTTGTGATTACTTACATATAGCTGCTTTAAACTTATCACTTTTGATATGTCTTTCGAAGTGAATACTGGGGAAATTCATGTCAAACAGCTGCTCCACTAACAAAGGCGTCCCTCAAGGTTGTGTTGTCTCCCCACTGCTTTTCTCCCTGTACACTAACAACTACAACTCTAACGACCCCTCTGTCCTTAGATCTGTCTTTGTTTTATGCACCATGGTCCTAGAGAAACGTTTTCTCATTTCACTGTGTACTGCAACAGCTATGTATGGTTGAAATGACAATAAAAGCTTCTTGACTTGTCAAGCTCCTAAAGTTTGAGGACGACACTACAGTCATCGGCAGTCAAGGATGGAGACGAGTCTGCCTACAGACAGGAGGTTAAAGAGCTGGCTGTCTGGTGCAGTCAAAACAACTTGGAGCTCAATACGCTCAAAACAGTAGAGATGATTGTGGACTTCAGGAGAGACTCCCCTGCACTCCCCCCACTCACCATCATGGACAGCACTGTGGCTGCATTGAAGGCATTCAAGTTCCTGGGCTCCACCATCTCAATCTAAAGTGGGACACTCACATTGACACCACTGTTAAAAAGGCCCAACAAAGGATGTACTTCCTTAGCCAGTTGAGGAAGTTTAACCAACCACAGGAGCTGCTGAAACAGTTCTACTCAGCCGTCATCCGGTCTGTTCTGTGCACTTCAGTAACTGTTTGGTTTGGCTCAGGTACAAAATCAGACATCAGAAGACTACAGAGGACGGTTCGGACTGCCGAAAGGATTATCAGTGTTCCCCTACCCGCCGTTCAAGAACTGTATATATCCAGAGTGAGGAAAAGAGCTCAGAAAATCACTCTGGACATCCAAGACCCACTTTTTGAACGTTTACCATCTGGCCGGCGCTACAGAGCCCCAAATACTGGCACAACCAGCCACAAGAACAGTTTCTTTCCCCAGGCAATCGACCTCATGAACAGTTAAAGGTTCCCACCATTACGCAATAACCTTCCATTTATTTGTTACCGTCTCCATCCTAGTACATCCCTGCATCTCATTCTATTCTATTCCATTCTAACATCTATAACACACATACAATGTATTTAATTTAAACATTTTTACATGTGCATTTTTCGGTATTCTCATCTCGTTGTCTCTGCGTATGAGGAAAAAAAGCAGCAAAGTTATAGTAGGAAGATCTTTAAGGTAACAAAGTACACAGTAAGGAACAATACTATAGCAGCAAAAATAAAATAAAGAAATAAACCAAATATCATTTGTAATATATTACAATATACAAATATTTTTGTAAATATCATGAGAAATGTTTAACTAAAATATGTGGTTTAAATAATAATAATAAAAAAAACATAATAATAATAACATGTGTGGATGAGGAGCCATGAGCAGAGCTTCCCTAAAAGAGCTTCTCAATCACAAATCGCTTTACAAACAAGGAATACAGCTTGGGCTGTTCCAATTTATTCCGGGGGTTACACTTGAAGTTTTGCGATTAAAATATCCTTTAAAATGAATCTCCGTGTACATCGATTTGCGCGATTTTAAGTGTAATATAACTGTACGTTTAGATATAAGTTCGATCTTCAAATACACACGAATTTCGATCTTCTAAACTTTTCCACAAGAAGCAAGAACCCCCTGTAATGGTCTTGGTAGCGCTCACACTCCAGCTGATCGGCCTCGGCTCCCGGTGCGGTCCGACGGACTGTACGCGGCTGTTAATAATTTCTCGAGTTTTTTTTTTTATCGTTAATCTGAAAACATAATATCAGTTCTTTCTCTCGGTGACGTGTACGTCGTGTGTTGTGTTTTTTTTAACCGAGGATTATATCGTAAAGCGCACTTGGGGAAACGGCTAGCTGAGGAATTTCCCCCACAACAAACAGGCCGCTAGCTCATCCCCAGGTTTTCTTTAGAGGAGGTCGCCGATTTTCACACTTCGCCATGGGGGACACAGGGAGCGAACGGAGCAAGCCACCGAGTAACGTTATACCTCCGCGGTGTCCTTGTGGATTTTGGGGGTAGGTCCGAAAGGTGTTTTAGAAAACGGTGTCTGTTTGGAGACCTAATACAAGAGCACTGAATAACTAAAACTTGGTGAAAACAGGAGAAGGAAATCAGTCCTGTTAGCAAAGCTAGCTAGCTAGCTATGTAGCTAATCGTTAGCTCCAGGGGCTACTGTCAGTTGGTGCCCATTGTTTGAGTAGGCCAGGATGGGGGTGGGGAGGCTTGTCTGTTTTTTCAGCTGTCTCTTTTCACTTTTATGTACACAACGTACACAAAACGTTTCAAACGAACACGTTTACTTGAAGCAGAATATTCACACCGGGCTGAATCGATAGATTAATTAGCTTAAGCTAGCTAGCAAGCAAGTTGACAGGTTATAATATATCCAACACTGTGAGCTCAGTGGAACAGCTGCTGGCTTTTGAACATAATAGTACGACCACTAGGGAAATGACTGAGCCTGGAAGCATCCGTTAGATAATAATGATGATGATGATGATAATAATGGAAAGAAGAAAAAGTCCTGGTTTATTTGTCCACTTTGGCCATCATTGATCACAAGCTGTCAGTTGCACAGGTGGAGTCCTTTTGCGCAACGCTGTAAAAGCCCATCAGATAGAGATGGGGGAGGGTAAAGCACTGAGCCTCTTTCTCCATTAGACAAGAAAAGTGTATTAGACTTATATTTCTACCAATAGTTTATTGTCTGATCTGTCTATTATTGATTTGAAGTACCGTGAATGCAGATTGATCGTGGTAGGTAATAGTAAATTCTTCATGCAGAGTTCAACAGCAGTCTGGTTAGTTGTCTATTATATAAGAATTAAAATAATCATCAAGGCACATTATGTGAACATCCATAGTGGCTCATAATGATCAAAACTCACCAGAACAATGTTTATTGCACTCAGTTTTACCGGTTCGAAACTTTCATCTACTACATGTAGAACGTTGCAGAACGACCAGGAAGACACGTCTTGAGCAACGACAAGACGTGTTACTGTAGTTACTTAGGAGTCGACTGGCTTTTTTTTTCACTCTCTGGAAGTTAAACCAAGCTCGTCATGTCACCAGGATACCACAAAGCACAAACTCTATCCTGAAGACTTTCCCATGGTGGAAAACCTGACGCTGACACTGACACCGGAGACAACTTTCTTAAACATAAAGAAAATCTATCAACGGTTATGCATTTGTTTTTGTTACACAACAGCGAATTGTGTTCATCCATTTATTATTGTAACTATAGAAACAATAACACGAGAAATTAGAGCGAAGGCATTTTAAAGTTAATATAAACTTGGGATTCGAATTATTGTTGGAGAGGAAGACCAGTTTGTAATGGAATAAGTGAATTAATATATAATTCATAAAAAAGAAAAATTAAATAGGAAAAAAATTCTTAATAATAATAATAAATAATAATAATTTAATAAATAAATAATAAAAAAACTCAATCATTTTCTCCGTAAAATATTTTAATCCAATTAATGTCAAAAGACTAGATTTATTTTGTGTTTATTTATTTTATTATTAATCTTATTTGCAGAAAATAAATGTATATAACATTTATATAAACATTTGGGGGAAATTCGTGGTTAGAACATCAGCAGTCAACTGATTGTGAGAGTTTTGTAGCCAAATGAACTAATTTATTTGTAAAATTTTAACCCATAAAATCGTGTTGCATTGTTACTTTGTGAAAACTCGTGATTTGACATAATTCATAACCAGAACACTGAGTGGTTCAGGGTGTTTGGAAATGGTGCTGTTTTTTGGCTGTGAAGTTTGATATTTGATACAAATCTTTTTTTTTTTTTTTTTTTTTTTTTTTTTACTCTTTTCAATATGGCGACTTTTTCGGAAAATGTGGCGAGTTTTCGAAAATATTATAGTGCCACAAAAAGTTCCAGCAGTGAATTACTACATAATGAAGTATGAAGTATTAATGGAGTTAATACAACATTGGACACTAGATAGATAGATAGATAGATAGATAGATAATGTATAACTTCTAATCAGTTATGGTGAGTATAATAGAAGTCGTCGCTGTTGCTTTGCTAGCTCTTGATCTGTTTAACGAGATTATTGCTTTGTCTACTCTTTTTCTTAGATTATTTGCTATAGTTTAATAAATAGAGAAGACTAACAGAACTTTGTGGATTTCGGTTTACTGGCTTTGGCAATGTTTATATCGAATATCTTATTTCATTCTTCATGTTCAGTAACTTCCAAGTTTTTCAAGGCCCTAACCTAACTGGAATCTTAATCGAACGAGGAAGGCAACTAGTGTTACAACCGTTTTACAACGGCACAAAGGGAGATTTAGCTGCTTGACCTAATCTAGATGTAAATAATTTTAACTCACCGTTCATAGGCAGATTAGTTTGATTTATTATTTTATTGCTCACCTGCAATACATTTGCAGATACAGTTTCTAAACACGTGGTCCAATAATTTCTGCCTTTATATATATATATATATATATATATATATATATAGCTTTAGTGACTTCCTTAAAGCATTAACGAATAAGAACACTGCTAATGCTGCTAAAAGGTTGCCTAGAATTACATTTCTTCTTTGGCAGAGTTTTTAAACAGAAATGATGAATAACGCAGTGCTGGGGGTCTGCTGTCTACAGACTCAGGTCACTTGAACCCCAGAAACATTTCATTCTGGTTTTCTTCATGACAAGTTTTGCAAAGTCATCAAGTGAAACTAGTCTTCGTTTTAAAGCCATCTGCTAGCTGAAACGCTGCAAGAGGTGATTTTTCGATATTATTTATTTTCAGATTCGTTCATGAACTGAACAACGACTGGTGATGATGCTTTCTTGCTAAATGACGTCACAGTAGCTATAGCATGAGCTCCTCTTTAAAAAACTTGGGAAGAAAATAGACGCAAATAATATTTTTTTAAGCGTGAGATCAGAACACTAAACGTTGTAACAATAGCAGTAATCTGGACTGATGTTTGATTTGTGAGATTTGTTCACAAGAACAATATTCATAAGCGTGATCGTTTCTCCTGTTTGTTTTTTCCATTCTCATCATGTTTTATTACTTCATATCAGTTCTCAGGCAGCTATAAACATGCACAGATCTCTGAAGCTCACCTGACTGACGGGCTCAGCGATAAACATATGATTATTTCACCCACGATACGTAGAGAACGCTGTACGTTACTAAGAGTCGTCCTATGTACTGCGGTGTTGAAACGATTTTTTTTTGTTTCCCTTTTACAGAAATGTAGAGAATCAGATCAGACCGTGAGCTTCAAGTTGCTGATGCTTGTGACCCGGTGATGTACGAAAAGCCTGTACAAGCTAGCTAATTTATTTACATAAGAATGAACCCGGATCACAGTTCCAGCTGTACACAAAAGGCATGTTTGTACATGACGTATCAGTTGTACGCGTATCAAGCGGAACGGAGATTGTTTGTATAGCACAAGGGAATTTTCACAGACCTGACGGTTAAGATGCTTTTGGCCTTATTTCAGTTTTCTCTGAACTGGTTAGATGGCTAGAGCTCAGCCCGTTCAAGGGAACAAATTTATAGCTTATCCGACTGTATACATTATTGCACAGATTGCACGTCTCACCGGTCTATTCTTCATCCCCATATGAAGGCGCCTCGCACCTCAACTTTTCATTCATTGTTTCATTCATGAGCCGCAGCTCGGTATTGCCGGCGTTTTCAAGATCCAGAAGTTTCCAAATCGCAATCCTATCATCAATATCAGCTCTCGGAGTCTAATGAGACCGACTCTCATTCCACTTGGAAATTGGCTCAGCCTTTTGCAATTATTATGAAAATACAGTGCTTCGTTCCTACCTTATCGAGTTCTGAAGAAAATTGCCAGCAGTCTCCGTTTGGTTTCAGGGCTGCATTCAAGCTCATTTAAGCATCACTTCTAACCACACAGGCTTCTAAAGATTTGTGGGACAGATTTCCAGCAATACATTTCCATCCTGACCCTAGAGCCTAGTTGGAGCTGAGCGAATGCTACTGGCTGCAGATGCAAAGCACAGAGCTGCCTGTCTACGTTACAGTCCAACATATTGTCGTTATTATAGTGACGCCGAAACCGTCACTGTTGGTTGTCGTCGAAATAATACAATGGGTTTTTGTTAGGATTCGTATCTGTTGTAATGGCAGTAGAGTTAAATAATACGTTGATTTATGGCTGTGGATATTGACATATTGTGTTAAATATGGTAAACCAGCAGTCTTGTTCATTTCCTACCCATCTCAGTGGTTTGTTTAAAACCAGTGGTCTCAGTGGATTGTCGAGCCAGTTGTCTCGTCGCATGTGCCCGGCATTTTGTAACGTTGTGCTGAATGTATTCGACAACATTCATGAACCCAATTAATGATATAAATAAGACCTCTGTCGGACAAGAGGAAACAGCCTGGGGTTTGTTTTACAACATTTTGTTCATGACCACAAATCAGATGTTAACCAAATTTGGTGCTTGGGTAAATAATAGCCCTTATAAACTCTGCCACTGTTGCCTTAATGGAGCAGTTTGTAATTTACAGCACTCCCTGCTGCATGTCCAATGAATTGCACTTGTAATGAAAACACTGACTGAGCTTCTCGGCCTTTACACCTGAACCCACTCAGGCATATAGTGCGAATGGACGAATCTAAATGTAGGGGGAAAAAAATCGGTGGTCCGACTGATCTGTAGATTTCCAAACTATGGAAGCTAATAAAAAATGTAAATGGAATTTCTAAGGCTTTATTTCCATAGCATTACACTGTGCATCTTTAACTGGGAGTTGTGTGTGTGAGAAAGGGAGTATGAATACACACACACACACATATGTATACAAAAAAGAAAAAAAAAACACATCCTGAGATGTTGCCTTGATTTCCTCTCTGTCTCTCTCTCTGTCTCTCTCTCTCTCCCCTCCGCTCTCCCCCCGTCCTCCGCTCCCCCCTCTCCCCTTCTCCCTCTCTCTCTCCTCCACTCCCCCCCTCTCTAACTCTCTCTCTCTCTCTCTCTCTCTCTCTCTCTCTCTCTCTCTCTTTCCCCCTCTCTAACTCTCTCACACTCTCTCTCTAACTCCCTATCCCTCTCTCTCTCTCTCTCTCCCCTCTCTCTCTAACTCTCTAACTCTCTCTCTCTATCTTCCTCCCCACCCCACCCCACCGGATGTGACGGATGATTATGACGCACAGAATGAGCCTCAGATGTAAATGTAACTCATCGCTATGTGCAGAGGCGACACCGTTCCTGTTGCACCACATAGACCGGTGCACAAAGCTGTTATCAGGTGCAGACATTTACCCCTGATATACACACCTGCAGCACACCAAACAGAAATCATATGACACGGTGCACACCGACTGTGGAAGTGCAAGTAAACGATGCAGAGCGCAGACACAAAACAGCACATCGATAATAAAGAGTCGGCTTAGATTAACTATGTTACTTAGCTCTGTTTTAGGTCATGCATTAGAGGAGAAAACCAGTTTAGAGACAAAATGAGGCGTATTCAGATGTTTTAATAAGTACAAGTAACGTTTTCTATTCAAGTTCAGTATTATTAAATGCAGTCATTATGCTGAGAATTTTTTTTATTTTATTATTCTTTTTTTTTATTATTCATTTATTTAGATTTTTAGGTATGAAATAATTTAGGCTGAACAATTAATTAAGGATTTTTATCTCTATTTAATTATTAATTTTTTTATTTGTTGGAAATGAAAGCCTTTAAATTCTATTAGTCGCTTAGCAGCAGAGCGAGAGATACACATTAGATTTTTGTGTTTGTGAAGGTAGATAAGGTCATCAGGGCCGAACCAAAGAGAGAGAGAGAGAGTTGTGTAAAACATCAGATAAAAATGGCTCAGTTTATTCAAATAAACAGGTTGGAGTCGGATTATCGCGAGTATTTTAGAAGTCTCCTGAGACGTTCTCTCACTTAACGCTCTCTAGGGTTTACACAGAAAGGTGTTGATGAGAGAGAGATCAGAAGACAGGGGTCAGAGCTCACAGGAAGCCTGCAGTGAGTCTCAGCACTCTTTGCAGGAACGAGGAGCAGAAAAGTATCTCAGAACGAACAACGTGGCAGATGTCGAGCGAACCGGCCGTGAGTTTGTAAAGACCGGAATGTTCTACCTCATGGACTGGAGTAGGATCCTTGGTCATTTGTTCAGCTTTGTGAAATTTGGTATCCAGTGCAACCTTTCGAGAGATCTTCGAGAGGTTGTGTTTCAGGCAGAGACATCCGGGGATGTCCGGGGTGTGTGTGTGTGCGCGCGCATACCTTGACGGTACTCCTTATGCTCTTCTCACAGATCGACTGGCAGATTGTTTTGTCCTCGTTGCTTGTCTCCGGGGTGATATTTGCGTTCCCCTCCGCCTCCCGTTCGGTTCTCGCCTTTTTTCCCCTTGATTTCGCCCCGCAGAAGGTAAAGGTTTGTGTCTTGATTGGTGCTCTCGCTTTCCTTCATAAGTTAATTGCAGCTGACATTTAACAGGAGATGTCAAATTAAACCTCTTCCTGCCTGTGCATGCCCCCTGAGACCTTGATTGGCTCAGAGTGATGTGAGGGAGAAAAGTGGAGAGAAGTGAGCAAGAGAGGCAGCGCTGCAACACACACACACACACACACACACCAAGCAACTTGCTTACTATTTCTCACTCCGGCTGTCTGTCAGGATAGAAAAACTTTCTGTTGGCTTATTTTGCTTGAACTGTCACACCATTTTTTTTTTCCTGTGGTAAAATTCTTCATAATTGAGCAAAAACAAAGATGATCTTAAGCTGCTATAGCGAGGGATCAGTGTAGCGTTCGTCAGACTCGGCTAAGGGTAAAGATCTGAGAAAGTGCCTCGTTTATTAACAGTAAGAAATTCTCCGTACCAGTCATTTCATTCGTATGCGTGATGTAAAGACGTTTTTTTTCTTCTTCTATTTTTTTTTTTATTACTGCTCGCACACACACACACACGGTTGACACGAAGTAGCTAAATTAATAGAAATCTCATGGCTTCACGTTCCAGAGGAAAAATAGCAGCTGCTTAGCCAGACTTTGTCAACACATCACGTCTCACCCTGTATTAAAATAAACTCCAGGTGCTATGATGTGTCATGTTTAAAGGTTGGCCTGCGTTAATTAAGACAGAACTTGTTAATGTATTTATTCACCACGTGGCTGCTGAATTCTCCATCCTGATTGGACAGATGATGATGATGATAATACAACGCAGCTGCTGTAACATTAGTGATGATGGGCTGATGAACTGTTTACAGACTTTTAAATCTAAATCGATCTTAACACAGACTAATATCACCTTTGTTTAAAATCTCTTCGCAGTCCGAGAGCGGACGAAGAATCGATTTTTACCGCAAAGATGTGTGCGTTTGATAGTAAAACAGCCACCTGAACGGTTTGCTGTCGCTGCTGTATCAGGGTTGAATTACGTTCATGTGTAAAGACAACCTGAAATCAAAGCTGACCTTTATTCTCCGTGAGCACTCCGTCGAGTGCATGATTCATCCGTACTAATCGCTTCAAACGACAAAACGAATGACTTTCTTTTTTTTTTTTCTTTTTCTTTTTTTTTTTTATGTGAATTTCAGCTGAAGTGCCATAATGTTTTCTCATCTCAAAAACTCTTTGTGATTCTAATTGAAATCTCACTCAGCCAATCAGAAACTAGTGCCCTGGAGCGTCCACGCAAACATGCTGTACATAAATACGTTGTCTTTAGTAGTATTATGTGCAGCCTGTATAGACGTTATGTGCTGTTTATAATGTGTAAAGAACAGAGTACTCGGCCTCATGATAAAGAGAATTGGTTTCCGTTAAATTTCCCGCCATGTGTCCAGTTCCTTCAGCTGCCCGAGGGCTCGGTTCACTTGATAGAAATCAAAGATAAATGTTTACTAATGTCACCAAAGGCGTCTTAAGCGTTTTTCGCAGCGTTTATGGAGCATAAGGGATGTGGTAGCCTAGCGGGTAAGGTGTTGGACTACCAATCAGGAGGTCAACCAGGCTGCCAATCCTGGGCCCGTGAGCAAGGCCCCTCACTAACAATTGCTCAGTTGTATAATAAAACGAGAGAGATCGAGATCTACCTGAGAAGTCGCTCCGGATTCTGGCGTCTGCCAAATGCCGTAAATATAAACATACCAATACTATTTTGGGGTTTTCAGCCTGGCAGATTAACCCAAATCCGAGCACTTGAATAATTGTCACTGCGTTACCGAAACCGAGGTTCCCTGTAGGAGGTGGCGTGAGTTGGGTTTTAGCCGATGACGACATCATTGTTTTCCACAACACACGCGAGCGTCAGGGGAACGTTGTGGGACACAGAAGAGGTGATGTACCATACTGTTACTGGGCAACTAACTAAAAGCACGCAAATAATAATAAAAAAAATTCTGTCACGTCGCGTTCTCCATGAGCTCCGAGATGAACACGTTTATATTTACGGCATTTGGCAGACGCTTTTATCCAGAGCGACTTAAATCCAGCACCTGTCTATAGGAAGAGGCCAGTTCGGTCGAGTTTTCCCAATCAGACCAGAGAGACGTCTTACTTTTTAGTTGTCCTACCCACTTAATATGCATTATTTGTCCCCAGAACGCTGTTATCTCTCTACGCGCCGTCATCCGCCTTCTTGATTGGGAAGTGATTATGATTGCGGTTGATTATGATGAGAGCCGATCGTCTGTGTTATGTTTTTCGCTGTTTGTGCCTCGCTCTCGGAGGGACTTAAAGAGCATCGGAGAAAGACAGACGTGGAAAGGAAGCGAGTCTGTGAGACAGAGCGCACTGACACAGCAGCGTGCCAAGTCGTTTATTTTCATCCGCCACAAACTAAATGTCAGATTGAAGAATAGAAATAGCAAGACGTTGTTATTTACCTGTCTGTGTTGTGTGTGTGTGTGTGTGTGTGTGTGTGTGTGTGTTTTTTTTTTGTCGTCTTTTGTAGGTCGAGCAAAACCATGAACCTCTGCTCCAAATGTTTTGCAGGTAAGATAACGTGTGAATTGCAGATCTAATTTCATCCAAATCCAAGCACGAACATTAGCTAAGCATTTCTTCTTTAACTTAACAGTCTGCACTATCCAGCTGCCCTGTTATAAGCTCGGACTGTTTTAAATCTTTAAACAGAATCGACAACTACTCCGATTTGCAGGCTGCAGGGAGACTAGTGTTCTCCAAGCGCATTTTTGTAAGCCCTTGCTGTTGTTTTTCAAGCCTGTAATTAGGCGTTTATAAAAATAACAGCTTGGAAATATCGTGCGTCACATCCAGCATATATTTTCTCAGTTCTAGACTCTATTTATCAACTTTAGAATCTATCCGAAAATCCACAGCACCACTTCGGTTCAGTTCCCGCAGTCAAGTCGCTAGACTTCACCTCGCACCACACCTTGTGTGTTCTGGGCTTGTGGGGAAAACACACCAGGGAACAATTCCCACCGACTGAACGCTGCGTCTGGGAAAGCATCGTTCAGGCTATTAAACAGCAATGGATATTCGTAGGAAGTTAAAATGGCATTAAGCACAAACCGAGCCAGAACACTTTAAAAAGTCTGGAACCCTAGTTGAACGTTTGCCAGGAAAAGGAATGCGCACCTCTTTAAATGGCTTTCTTCTGTGTCAAAGATGATATGTGTGTGTGTGTGTGAGAGAGCGAGAGAGGGGGTGGCAAAGAGGGCTTTATCCCTCTTTGCCACTCTAAGTCTTATTTAGACTTCATTTTCCATGCCTCACTCGATCTTACCCCGCTCACATATTCTCACTCTCTTGATCAGACATCCAGAAGAAGCAACCAGACTGCGCTTCAGAGCCCGCCCCCAGCTCCAGCAATAGCCAATCAGCCGTCTTCTGTAACGAGACAAGCAGCAGCAGTAGCCAAACCCTGTCCTCCGGCTCCGAGGGGCCATCCACAGATGCCACGCCTCTCTCCAAACAGGAAGGTGAGCTATGGGAATATTATGATACTCAACATCCTGCAGTGTTTTTTACAATTTATTTCAGGAAAAGTTGACACGTGGTATATCATACAAGACCACCGTTGTTTATTTCCCAATAAACTGAGACTCGGTGTCTCTGTGTGACGGCGTGCTGGGGTTAGGGCTTGTTATAGCATATCCGTAAAAACACTAACACGTTCTGAAGCTTTAATTAAACAAAGGAGAGCAGAGCAAATGAGGAAATGCGACGGTTAAGAGCTCTTTCATGCAGGGAGCTGGGGTTCATGCATTTCTGTATTACATCATTAAACAGACGTATAGCCTAGGTGTGAGCTATTTACTGACCATAACAAATTGGTCGTTTAAAAGGAATAACAGCTACTAAATTATTAACAAGGCGCACACGGGTCATTTTATGTGTCCAGAGCACCCAGATCTAAATTTACTTAATGTGCTCCAGTTACAGTAATTTGTAGCACTGTGTTCCTGGACATATAAAGTCACCAGATGTTCTCTCTCTCTTTCTCTCTCTCTCTCTCTCTCTCTCTTGTTCTCTCTCTCTCTTGTTCTCTCTCTTTCTCTCTGTCTCTGTTATGGCCCAGCACCCTTCCCCACTCGTTTCTGGACATTTTTTCTAGTTTTATGAGGATATGGACCTAATGGTTTCACCTTTTTTTTCTCCCCCCCCTGTGTTTTTTCTCCCGTCTCCTGCAGAAGTCTCGAGTACAGACACAGCCCGAGGCACGCTATCTACTCCCACGAAACGGCCCTGTGATACAGGTACACCCCTTGTCCTTGTCTTTTCAAGGGTGTTCGCGTTTGTGCATTTAATGGACTAGAATGTCTAAAGGATTTTCAGGACGGAGTCGACACGGCTATCGATTAAGCGGTTTCAATCCGCCGCTACTACTCGACAGGAGAATCCGACAAACTAGGAATATCTGCACTTTGATGATTATTCTGCGTTCAGAAGCTGAGCGATATTGTCTGGATATTTCATCATATACTCGTAGTATATATCAACGTGCATGCTTGTAGAAATATGTCCATTTTATGGGAGAAAGAGTGACAGAATAAAATTGCAAAAAAGAGAAATATATTTAAAATCAAGTCATTCGTTTTACAGTTTTAAAACTGTAAAATCCCCGTAGACTGTACTGCTGCTCATGAAATGAATGAAAGGTGAAATGAAAGAAATGCTCTTGTAGGAAGATGAGGCACTTGGAAAGGGGGGATTTAGAAAGTCTCATAACAATACAACAGTCATCCTTGTTAATAATTGAATTTTTTTTTTTTTTTGCTTTGTCAGCCTCAGGTTCGGAGAGCGAGGCCTCCCCGGAGAAGCGGGTGCGTGTCGGCGAGTCTTCTGAAGAATCCCAGCGAGGGCCTAAGCAGAAGAACCGCAGGCGTTGCCATCGCTGCCAAACTAAACTCGAGCTTGTACAGCAGGAGCTGGGATCATGCCGCTGTGGTCAGTGTTTGCTATGTGGTGTTGGCATGTCGCCCTCCCTAGCCACCTAGCTTGGCTATTTATTAAACGGACACCCTGGTAGCCCCGCCCCTTTCCCTGTACTGGTCGATGTTACTAACATGAGGCAGCTGATGTTACATGTTTATTTATTTATTTACTAAGGAACTAATCTGCACGTTTACCATCAGCTTTCAGTACACAATGTTATTACCAGTTTGATTTGTAGCCTATTAAACAGCTTTCCCAGTGTTAGTGAGCAGCAGCAGGCATCACTTTAATGGCAGATCCTACTGTTAATGCTCTTACACTGATCCTTCACCAGTTCAGGTCTGAGTGGAGATTATCTCTCTATGCTCTTTATGTGAAATTACTCCTATCGTTAGTCAGCGCCCATCAGCCGCCCCTTTTATTTCCATAATGGCGAGTGTGTATGTCTGTGTGCGCTCGCGTTTGTGTGTGTCCACGCGTGTGTGCCTGCGTGCGACTGTGTGGGCTACGTGTGTGCATACCGGTGTCGTTACAGCTGCAATGCCACACAGCCCATAATTGCGAAGCTGTAATTGAAGCATGCTGAGCTTTTAATCATCACTTACTCTGGTTAAGAACAGCGTACATATTAAGTGTGATAAGCTCCTTAACAAGCCTGTGTATGTAATGAGTCTCAGCTCTAAATGGATTGTTTCACACTTTCACACACTCTTGTAAATATACTTGTGTGTGTGTGTGTGTGTGTGTGTGTGTGTGTGTGTGTGTGTGTGTGTGTGTGTGTGTGTGTGTTTTTTTTTTTAAGGATACGTATTCTGCATGCTGCACCGGCTGCCCGAGCAGCACGACTGCCTGTTTGACCACTTGGGTCGCGGGAGAGAGGAAGCCGTGCTTAAGATGGTCAAGTTGGACCGTAAGGTGGGCCGATCCTGCCAGCGCATCGGAGAGGAGTGTTCCTGAACACTCACACACGCCTGCATACACACACACACTCTCACACACACACATCCCCGCATACACACATATATATATATATACTGTATTCTCCCCTTCAAGTCTTATGTCCCCCTGATTCAGCTGAGGCCAATGGTGCTCAGATCCTCAGTGCTGAACAATGTAACACACACACACGCACACCACTCACTTAGCACTGCTCTCTCTCTCTCTCTCTCTCTCTCTCTCTCTCTCTCTCTCTCTCTCTCTCTCCCCCTCTTTCCCACACACACACACACACCCACACACACACATACGCAAACCCCTGGTCATGACACTCCTCACAACTGTCTTAATCTCCTTCCTATGGATGATGTTGGAAGAACAACATCTCGAGAAAAAAACAAAAAAGAAAAAGAACTGAGAATCAGCTACTGGCGTATTGGCATGCTGCCATCGTCTCTGATTTTTTTTTCCATGCCAGTTACGATTCTGCAGTTCATCCTAATTAAAAATAAATACCACCCATTTGTTATTGTTCTCTCAATCTAAGTTGTCATGTATAGATCACTAGGTCATGGGACATTCCCAGGTTCCCAACATGAAAACCTCCATCAGGCCACAAAGCTGAGGAAAGCGTGATCTGTGATCAGGACCAAACATTTGACCTCACGAGAGGACTCGGGTTTCACCTGCTAACCTCCCGACACCCTGACCACCGTTCATCCTCGACCTCCTTTGGTCTGTTTTGCCTCCAGACGCTGTTCTTTATATTCCACCCGATTTCACAACTTCCTCCCAATTCGTTTTTGAATCGGAAATGGAGTTCGATGTGGATGACACACCCTAACGTCCTTCTTTGGTTTTGGAGATGCCGTCTGCTGTCACTTTAGAGGCAGCACTATGCCTCTGTTTCTCACACTCTTTCCCTCGTGTGCAGACACACAACACACACACAAACATGCACACAGTCATACATACATGAGTTGTTTTGAATATGTTCATACACACACACACACACACACACACACACAAACCACATGTGGTCTGTGTGTGCCCAGCACATGGACAGAAGCTAAATCGGTACCCTTGGGACCGGGTTCATTCGGGATGGTGTGCCCCAGGGCTTTATGGGAACTGTAGTTCAGGTCTACAATACACTTCTGTATACTTACAGCTCCAGTCAGACCCCATATGATGTATTTAGTGATGCTCTGCCTCCAGAAAGCTACAGTTCTCAACATGATTCTTTCCTCCTCTAACGTCTTTACTCTCCTTCCTCCTGCTCTGGCCCTCCTTCACTTCCGCACATCCTTCACTTTTCTTCTCACTTCCAGTTTTGCACTTTCTCGTCCTTTTTTTCTTCAACACACAGCTATATTGTTCATCAAGTTTTAAGGAGGGACTGGCTTTTGAAGGTTGGAGGCAGAGTGCTGAATATACCAATCATTTTTTGAATTTTTTTTTCTTTCTCAAAAAGCTGTTTTATTTTTTTCTGTAGAACGGACAGAGCCGAATACAATAAGTGAATATCCTGTATCTTAAAGAAATCCTTATTTAACCATCTTTGTGTTTCTGATTAACTCGCACTAGCATAGAGCTGCGTTTTTTTCCCCCCTCTTTAGGTTAACATTGTTAAAGAGATAAAAAGCAGTATGGATAAGATAATTCTGTAGCCTTTCTTTGGGTTTATTTGTTTTTTTTTTGTTTGTTTGTTTGTTTGTTCTTTTTTTTCTCCTTTCCTTCTTTTTGCTGAAAAAGAATAAACTGGATTAGTGACGTGTTGTGGTTTTCTGGTGCTTTTAAATCTTTGAGTAAAAAAAAAAGTGAGTGTGTGAGTGCGTGTACGAGAGTGTGTGCATGTATGAGAGAGTGTGCGTGTGCGAGAGAGTGTGCGTGTGCGAGAGAGTGCGTATGCGAGAGTGCGTGTGTGAGAGTGTGCGTGTGTGAGAGAGTGCGTGTGCGAGAGAGATTGTGCGTGTTCGAGAGAGAGTGTGCGTGTGCGAGAGAGAGTGTGCGAGAGAGAGTGCGTGTGCGAGAGAGGGTGTGCGTGTGCGAGAGAGGGTGTGCGTGTGCGAGAGAGGGTGTGCGTGTGCGAGAGAGGGTGCGTGTGCGAGAGAGAGTGAGAGTGTTTTTTTTCCTTAACAGACATCAGCGGCGTTACTCATTTCATATTTATTTTTTATTTTGAAAATGAACTAATCTGTCACTGTTAATATCTTGAGAAGGCCAGTCTACTGTTAAACTATTTGAGATATTTTGAGAAGCTTTATCAGATCTTCACACAAGAAAAAAAAAGCTTTAATCTCTCTCCAGCAAGTCATTTCACTTCATTCTTATCTTAGTTTATAATCTGTGTTTCTGTATTTAGCGCGGTTCTTTTCAGTCTTTCCCTCCAGACAGGGACAAGATCCCCTAGGAACAGCTGGGATGTTTTAGCATAGTGGTTAAGACGTTGGACAACTGATCGGAAGGTCATGAGTTCAAATCCCAGGTCCACCAAGCTGCCACTTAACCCTCAATTGCTCAGTCATAAATTGAAATAAATTGTAAGTCACTCTGGATAAAGGTGTCTGCTAAATACCAGAAATGTAAATGTAAACAAATTTTCTAAAGCATTTTGCCAATTTTGGTATAGCATACGTAATTATCCATGCTGAGTTTGAAGGTGGAATTTGTGCAAGGCGACTGGATAAATTCAATAAACCCAGAAACAGTTGCTATTTTGAAAATTCCCTGGAATTTTCCTTTTTCTTTTGAACTGTACAGAAATTGTATTGCCTGATTACATTCCTGACACAAAAACCCACAGTTCTGTTTAAGTAGATTATGAAATGTAAGCTCTGGAGTCTAGTCTACGAATCATTCCAATATGTAAGGAATCAGTGAGTATGCATGGCGTCGTCCAATCACAGATCATATGTGTATTTGTATTTCTGCTTCAGTGAATGAAATTGTTCTTTTAGGGTTTCCCTCCCAGCCCGCGCCGTTTCCTTTGTTTCAGCCATCTATAGATGGCGACATGGATACGTGGCGTTCGCGCTTCATGCCCCATGTCTTTTAGTTGGAAGTAGAACAAGTGGGAGGAAGTGGGAAGCTCGCTGCTCTTCAAACAAGGATTCTAGCAAAGATAAAGTCATCAGATCTCCAGAGATCGGTGCTGAACGCGACGCCAAGCTAATACGAGCCAGGGAGTACACGCATCAACCACACACACACACACACACACACACAGATGGACTCAGATCGTCTTAATGACTTGCACTAGTATAACAGTTGAGCAGTGTATGTTCACTTTGACCCATATACACAGTACACCGTACAGGAAAGCCTCAAATAACTATTTGTAGTGTGGCAGCCTGGAAGAGAAATGGACTTAATTAGATTATGTCATGAGTCTACACAAAATTAGCTTGTAGCATTGAAGCGGGAGGAAGTTTTATCATGCATTAACATTGTTTACAAATTAAAACTCCACCCTCGAGCATTTAATTATTTTTTAATCCCGACTTTGTCGACTGACTCTTGATGCACATGGCTGTACCGTAGTCTTTCCACGCTCTAAAGGAAAGTAGGCCATATGAAGTAGGTTTTCAAGACAATGCCACTATGGCTGTTTGTTTAGTTTTTTCAAATATTTGTATTTAAAAAGAAGTCGGCGCGGTATATATCCGTGTACTCTTTGTCCTGCGAGTTTCATGTTCAAGAACACTCACGCTGGCAACACATCAAAGTGAAATCCTGCCGCTTGTCTCGTGACTTCTTGTCTCGTAGGATTTGTACTCAGACTGAGGCCAATGTTGGCGAAAAAGTGGTCCAGTGGTGGCTCAATGGTTACAGCTCTTGGGTTACTGATCAGAAGGTCAGGGGTTCAAGCTTCAGCCCCAGCACAGCCAAGCTGCCACTGTTGAGCAAGACCCTTAAACCTCTCTGCTTCAGAGCTGCCATATCATATCTGACCTGGTGCTCTGACCTCTGCTTCTTAACAAACGGAGTATGTATGTGTGACGATGTAAAATAAACAAACCCTATTTCATCCTTTTCCAGAACGTTGACTTGCTTTGACTTTGACGGCTGCTAAGTCTTGATGTTAAATGAGAAAACTCTGGGGCCTTCCAGCGTATTCCAGACTTTTCATAACTACTTAACCAAGTCACTGTAAGTACCAGTTATCTGAGTCAGAGGCAGCATTATAATTCCTGACTTATAATTCATGACAGTTTCTCTAATGCGCACTGGATTTTAGATTCAGATCGTGAAGAATGATTAAGAACTTTTATAACCAGTGAGTGCAGTGCATCTCATTGGTTTTTTTTTTTTTTTTTGCCAGTACCATACATATAATTTGTCGTAGTGTTTCCAACTTTTACAGAAAGAAGACTTTGTGCCTGTTTGGTTGTGTTCTCACTCCACAGCGGTGGTTAATACAAAGCTTATATGAAAGTAAACACTTATTTTTCCCCTCACACAAATGTTTTGTCTCCAAAGTAAATGGTGATTTTTAAACCCATTTCCACTCTCTGAGATGCCCCAAGTGCTTGTTCAAATATTGCATCAAATATTTAAAGGCAACCGAAGGAAAAACAGAGGTCTTGCACTGAAAGCTCACAGAGTCCTGACTTATTTTATATCAGACTTATAGCCATGAAATAATTAATTTGTTAACTCTGATTGAAAAAGTCCTAAAAAAGGTTCAGAGTCACTGATTTTATCCTGATTTTATCCCAGTTTACACTGTGTCTTTAGATCTTCACGGGTTTCTTGTCTTTCCCCCAATTCCCATCTACCTTCACCATGACTTTGCAGTCCATATGTGAATCAAATATCCTGTAATGAAATAAATATGTAACATATCAATATTGAGACTAACACTATTACAGTCCAGCCTATAGTTCCTACTAGAAACAAGCGTATAGTTGGATTATCCATACAAATAAAATTTGTTCAGTTACCGGATCTCCTTTTCAGTGTTCAACAACACTCTCCTAATGTGTCTCTTATCGACCAATTAGTCTAAAATTTCTTCACTCCTTCTGCAAGTCTGTTACTCCAACAGAACAATTTGTACCAGCTGATGGTAAAAGAGGGCTGAATTAATAGTTCAAGTGCTGGAGAACGTGTGTGTGTGTGAGAGAGAGAGTGTGTATTAGTGTTTGCATTGCTTGAGTGGATGTGTTTAATAGCAGTTGTGATTGCCAGTAGATGACATTCTAGTGGTGCAATGATTCATTTGCTAATGTAATGGAAGGCAGATATCTGAGACAGGAGAGATCAGGAGGCGTCTGACAAGATTGGCCGTAATTATCCCTAAGAGCCGGGCTGGAATTACAAACGCATCAACGTGTTAATACTTACAGGCTCCACTTAGTGTTTAATCAGGGCTCGATTATACACCATCAGTGTTCACAATGTTATTATGCTCCCGCCCATTTTAGGAAAGGGCTACTCTACTTTCAAAACTCTTCCTTCATGTGTTCTGTCATTTCTTTTATGTTCGCACATATTCTTTGTAATTTTTCACACCTTTTTGTCTGTCTGTTGCATTCCTCGTCTTTGGCTCCTGTGGGATCCAGAGTGGATAGGCAAGTGGGTCAGGTTCACTCTCGCTCGATCTCTTCGGTTGTTTGAAACACACTTTTTTCTGTGTTGTTCTGGAGGAAATTGCTGTGGCTCAGTTTTTGTGTAAGGCAAGCCACAACACGTTACTGAGAATTTATACGTGACAGTGTAAAGTAGTGAGTGTACAGCTTGTATAATAGTGGAAGGTGGAAGGTGGAGGAGCGCAAGGTCTCTAACATCCACCAGCTCAGTGATGTCGTCATGGAGGAGTGAAAGAGGACTTCAGTGGCAACCCGTGATGCTCTGGTGAACTCCGTGCCCAATAGGGTTAAGGCAGTGCTGGAAAGTAATGGTGGCCGCAAAAAATATTGACACTTTGGGCTCAATTCGGACATTTTCACTTAGGGGTGTACTCACTTTTGTGACCAGCGGTTTAGACATTAATGGCTGTGTGATGAGTTATTTAGAGGGCAGCAAATTTACACTGTTGTACAAGCTGAACACACTTTACATTGTAGCACAGTGTCATTTCTTCAGTGATGTCACATGAAAAGATATAAAATATGTGTTTTTGTGTTGGAAATGACCCAAATTTTGATTTTTCATTCGGAATTAAAAAAAAAAAAAAGTTGCTAGATTTTTTTTTTTTTTTTTTTTTTGCTAGAACAAAATATTTATTTTAACATTAAGACGCTATACAGGGGAAGACTTATCCGGAAACAAATGCTGAAATTTCATTTCTTTATTGCTTTATTCGGTAAATCAAGTCAAGTCGATTCTTCAGAAATCTTGTGCTACATAAAACAATATAGAGCTACATCACAACGAGAGGACTTTCAGTAAGTTGTTCTAGCCACATAAAGTGCAGAAAGACAATACACGCCAGTGTACGTTCTGTATATTAAAGAATACATTGTGCAAAAGTAAAGGGTTGTAAACAAAAAGAGGGTTCTAGTAAACATATACTAGAATTTCATGCATGTTGATTATCTAGAAATGTAAGTTTTGTGGTTTAGGATACAGAAAAAAATCTACAGATTTTCTGCTCATTTTCTTGAATGTCCTTTTGTTTCAGATAATTGTGTTTGCAAGTGGATAAAAAAGCAGCTATAAATAATCACTTGATGACGATGATGATGAGGTCGATGTGGTTTCTCCACACAATCTCCAATTTCAGTCAGGATTCCAGATGAACAGGACAGTATCAGTGCTGTACGAAGTGAAGTGATAACCGTCCCAGGTTAATTTGTATGGAAATGCCTGAAAACACAGCGTGTGAAGACAGAAAAGTTCAGAAGATGTTGTATGTCGAGTCAACGTGACAGAGAAAGTAGCATGTGTCGTAGTTTGGACCTGCATCATCATTATCATCATCAGGAAATCGATTTTCTTTTCAATGTTCCGCTTAATTATACACTGTAACTCTGTAATTTCTTGCTGAACTCCTAAAGTAGAGTCCTTTCTTCTCTCTCTTCATTCGAGGCATGTCTGCTCTTAATCCAGAGGAGCATTTGCAGCTCAGCTGGTGGGAAGTGTTTTTCAGTCGCCTCTTAAACGTCAGGAAACTTCGCTCCATTATTTTATATCTTCAGTGTATTCTGAATAATTCGGGGCCAGCGACATATCTTCCAATACGTTCGACTTGTAAGAAAGAGCATTAAAAGTAGCAGCTTCTTTTGAAAGAGTAAGTAGAAAATTATGAATAGTCTGTAGTGACACCGATTTATTCGATCTCCTGGAGCATCGTTGCTATTCAGCAGGTGTAGACCTGTTTTTCTGAGGCGAACGCTTAAATCAGCATATCGGCAGCTATTAATGATCTCTTCTGCCTCGTCGACGGGGTTTGTGATGTATGTGGGGATCCTGAACCTAGAAATGAAGCCGCAGTCCCCATTACCTCTTATTAAAGTGGCGAATTAGTCAGTCTCGCTCTTTTTGTATCATTTGACCTTTCCAAAAAAGTTGCTGACTGTCAGGATCTTCTGATGGCTCGGAGATACACCAACGGTGCGGATGAATTTTTAATGATCACTGGGTGATTTTGTTCGCTTGTAGCTGGTGCGAGGACGGAGGTCTCATAAGAGTGGGCGGATAAACGAGAGATGAATGAATAACGTGCCAAAGGGGGAGAACATGGCGTCCTTTAGTTCTTCAAAAGCACTACAGATGTGGGCTGGGATCCTAAATTGGTTTTACACAGCACGCATTTTGACGAATTATTACGTACCACATTGTTTTATTATCCTCCATCCTTCCATCTGTTTTTGCACCGCTATTACTACATAAGGTCGGCATGGTGTCTATCTCACAAGACCTGAAGGGACAAGACTGCGGAGAACCTGGACCTAATCGCACCCATTCACACAATTTGATCTAATAGAGATTCAAACTAATCCTACATTGTATGTCTTTGGACTGGGGAGGAAACCCCTGAAGTACAAGGAGAACGAACTCCACACAGAGGATGGAGGCGGGAATCGATCCCTCAACCTCGGAGGTGCGAGGTACGAGACAGACATAATAAGCTTACCAATAAGTTTCGTATTAGATCTTTTGCTAGACAAACTAAATAGAGTTGAGTTATTAGAGTTGAACTCTGACAGACTCCTAAATCGATGATATCTTTTTCTATGAGTATATTTTGAATTATTTAGCTAGCATAACACACCAATCAATGGTGTGTTTTTATTTCACTTCTGCCAGTTCTCGTCCTGAACATTACCTTTAATCTAATCTTTTTTTCTGAAAGACTGAGAAAGAAAGATCACTATACTTAAGTCTGAAAGGTTCCATGTTAACACCTAGCGATATTCTGTTGGGCGAGAGAGAGAGGGAGAGAAGACTCATTAAAAAAAAAACTCTTTAGCTAAGGTGGGTGTTAAGTGTCTATTGGACAGGAAAATCAATAATGGCAGCCACCCAGACAGAAGCAAGGATGATGAGGGAGACAAAAAAAAGAGAGAGGTGGAATTCCAATGCGTCTCTGCTGCGCTGCATAAGTGATGGAGCTCTGGATCGAGATTGCAAAGACGTTTAAAAGACGTGAAGGAAAAGAAAAGTTTAGACAATATAGTGGTTGTGATCATGTTGTATAATGAGTAGAAATGTCACTTCTTGACAGATGATAGTTTGGAATAGGGTTAGAGTAGGGTTAGTTAGCAGTTGCTGTGTCCCTCCGAGCCACAAGGGGGTGATGTAAGAATACAGAAGGTTAATATTCTAAATGTTTTAGAGCGTTGATGTTTCACAGATTACTCCTGCTGATTAACAGAGGAGTAATGGATGTTACTCGAGGAATTGGACTTCACAGCTATACATTTATTAAGTATTATTTTTAGTTTAGTTATACTTGAGTACGATTGAAATCTGACTTATATTTCCAAAAAAAAACTCTTTTTTTTGTTCTTAAAATTAATTTTAAATGACAAGATGTCATCTAGCCAATAGATGAAAGCCAATGAAAATGAGTTAGATTGTTTTGTTTGCTAATGACGGCAAATAATTTCGATTAGCATGACTTCCAGTAGCTAACAATTGGCATTTCCTGTCTGGAAACTCAATAACTTTACTTATAATTTCTCAGTACTTTGACCACATCTTTTCAGTTGACCTACTTTCCAAAAAAGTAAAAAAAAAAAAAAATAAACGTAAAGTTTACTCATATATGAGAACTTGTGTGTAAGTATTTAACGCTTGTTTATTAGGTTAAACATGCACCTTTACAGGAAGTTACCGGGAAGCAACAGTTAGGTTTATTTACACTTCTCAGTCGTGTTATATATTCTGGTTATGTTAAATTTTTTTTTTTTGTCGTCAAGCCATTGGAATCCGTCACGTTCCAGATTACCCATGCGAATAAATTTAGCACGAACGCACACGGATCGTCATTGTAGAACTGTCGCACAATATGCTTTGGCTGCGATGACCTCTGAAAAGGTCATCCTTTTGTATTGCAGAGCACTAATTTTAGCACCGTGCAGAAATAGGCTTTTACTATAACACTTCCTGACCTGAATATGAATTATTCTGTATAAAGAGCCACTATGGAATGCAAGTGGTGGGTGATTTAGGTTGGGGCAAAAAAATAAAACACCTAGAAGCATTTAAATTGGATGTGTTTAAATTTTGGTCCATATGATTCTCAGCATCATGGTAAAAATGTGCATGTTACTAGAACTTGAGCAAGAAATCATACCTTTCCCCCCTCTCTCTCTCTCTCTCTCTCTCTCTCTCTCTCTCTCTCTCTCTCTCTCTCTCTCTCTCTCTCTCTCTCTCTCTCTCTCTCTCTCTCTCTCTCTTGCTTGCTTTAGTCACTGTGATGGAGAGCTCAAACAAACATGTCCAAAACTCTTCCGTCATTTGGTATCACTCTGACACCAACACCCCCCCCTTTCCGCTAATGGGTTCTTGTGTCACTCATGCTCAAGCTGCTCTCATCCTCTAGCTCTTGTAAAAACCTTGTGAACCCAGGACACCTAACTAGGTGTGTATGTGTACAACTGTGTGTGTGTTTGTGTACGTGTGTGTTAATAGCCTTATCTACTCCTCAGCCTTGCAGCTGCGACTTGGCAAATGGAAACCTGTCTGCTGGAATGATCCTCATCCTCCCATCTTTCTCTCTCATTTGGGTGGGTTGTGAGGGATTTCATCTGTCTGCGCGTTACATATATATATTTGTGTTTGTGTTGTAATGTGAGATGCCCCAGATTCCCACCTTGCATAGCGCAATGCTAGGTGTCGGACTGTGTAATGATTTCAAATGACCCCTGCGTTGTGTACGAGCTCCTTCCCCATTTGTAGCCGCGTTCATATGTCAGAGGCCATTCTCCGACAGCACAATCTCTAAACTCTGCTGGATTCTATTACCACACTACAGATATAATTTCCTACTGACACACAGCATGATCTTCTCTTCTGCACCATCTCAAACACACACACACACACATACATACACACATGCACACAGAACTTACTAATTGCTGCATTCTCACATTTCAAGCAACTAGCAAACGGCGTTGGCAAGAGGAAGTAACGATTATCCGTCTTCACGGAAAAAGGAAACGTTTGACACTCTGAATGCTAATTGCACAATTCTTCGACACTACATGCTGACATGTTGTGATACTGATGACATACAGATTAAGTCAACTACCAGGACATGTTTTTGTTTTGTCAGTTGTCAAAAACTGTAGCAAACACCATTTTGCCAAATGTCTCTAGATGATACAAAAGACTGAAAAAAGTCCAAATTGTGTGGCGATCTGAGACGACACAGTATATGTTGTTGAAACAAAAATATACTTCACCACAAATGGTATGTTATTAATTTTCTAATCTTACTGCAAAGATCATAGCTCAGCCAAGAGCCAGCTAAACAAGCACAGCTAAGCATAAAGAATTAAAATGATTTAAGGTTGGACCTAAAATTTTATAGAGTTGTCAATCTTAATGTAAAGGTAAAGGAAGGAAAACTAGTCATTGGGAATTAGATGGCTTTTTTTTTTATTCTACACTACCTGCTCCCTTCAGTCCAGATATGTCGTCGTCGTAGACGGGGCGGGGAATAAAAACAAGAGATGGGAATTCATAAAACTTTAGCTAGAAGATCTAGTCTTCCTCCCTAACTTTTCTTAGGGCTGGAAGCAGAAGTTGCAAACAAGGCCACACAGTTGTGGTAGACTCACAATTTGTATGTAATTAAAGAGAATAATTTCTTTAGTCTGTTGAAAATTCTAGCCTGATTATGAAGTTTCCCCATATTAATATTTTACTTAACGTTAATGTAATGTTCTACTGTGTTGTTTATTCAGTTCAGGTAAATTAGGCCAGTCAAATATTTCCAAAATGGTGCCGTTTATTTTTAAGACTTCCAAAAACCATGCCAAACTGAGACCCAGGACGTGTGCATAAGAGACACCGAGACTCTGTTTGAATTTTTTTCGCCCAGAAACCTTTCTAACAATAGTGAGATGTCTCTTCTCACTTTCCAGTTCTAACTGGGACATGACATCTAACTGGAGGAAAATGGTTGGCTGTAGGCCTACTCTTCTCCTCTCCAGGGGATTGAAAGGATGTAGCAGAAAAAAATAGTGCATACATACTGTGTATGTTTGATAGAGAGGAATAAAGAGAAAGAGGTGCTCTGGTATCCAGTTGTAATCTCCTTTTCTCCAGAAAGGTGATGAGGGCATTAGTCACCCTTCACCTGACAGTGAGTGGATTTGAAACATTACCTGTCGCACCACCACCAGCTCCAGCACCACCGCCTGTCTTTTTCCGTAGTACAACGAGGTCATGCCTGTGAAGGTGGAATCGGTTATACAGTACAGCCAGGCAAAACCTCACTACAGCTAGCACCCTGCAGGGTCTCTGATTGATTTTTGACACATCTCTACCTACCACTCGGCCAAGCTTCACCAAAGCAGATTGGGTCATGCTGATGAAATGTTAAAGTAAATTTAATGTTTAAGATTAAGGTGTTACCAAAAGGGCATCCTAAAGGACTACTAAGGAATTGTGGAACAGAATGTCTTGATATTTGCTTTTTTCAAGATGGCTCCCATTTGTTTGTCAGACCTTTAGCACTGGCGTATCATCATTTAAATCAATCTGTAATGCCATCACTCAAGATTTCCCATTTTCCCCCAGTGCATAACCTTTTTTCCAGTTTCAAGCACATGAACTTCAAGAACTAGTATGACTACTCACTTATATACACTTATATAGTAACAGATGGAACTTTAAAGCCAACCTATATGTACTTACCAGGACCTTCAATGGAATGCATGAGTGTTTGCCAAACCTCCATAACAAGTACCAGGACACAATCACGCCATGTCCAAAGGTTTGTAGACACCTGAGAATCACAAACATCTGTTACTTTTTGAACGTCCCATTTCCTTCTTCTGCTGTGATAATAATCTCCACTCTTCTGTGAAGGCTTTCCTCTAGATGTTAGAGTCTGGCTCTGGGGATTTGGGTTCATTCAGTTACAAAAGCCTTAGTGAGGTCAGGCAGTGATGTTGTATGAGGAGTTCTGGGGTGCAGTCAATTGTCCAGTTCCATCCCAAAGGTGTTCAGTGGGGTAGAGGTGAAGACACTCAAGTTTCACGCCAATCTTGGTATACTATGCATTCATGGAGTTTGCTTTGTGCACAGATGCATTGTCGTGCTGGAACTGGTTTGGTTTAGTTCCAGGGAACAGAATGTCTTGATATTTGCTTTTTTTCAAGAAGGCTCCCATTTGTTTGTCAAGCCTTTAGCACTGGATCATCATCATTTAAATCAATGTATTTATTGCCATCACTCAAGGTTTGGCATTTTTTCCCAGAGCTTAACCCCCCTTTAATTTTGTCCTGTTTCCAGCACATCAAATTCAAGAGCTACTACTTGACTACTCGATTGCTGCCTGATATATCCCACCTCTTGAAAGGTCCCGTTCTAGAGAGATAATTCAAGTATAAGTTATTCATATGTTCTTATATAATAAGAGTTGGAACTTTAAAGTCAAACTACATGGAATAACTTGCCAGGACCTTCAGTGGAATGTCTGAGTGTTTGGCAACCCACCGGAAGCAGTACCAGAACACAATAACACTATATGGCCAAAGGTTTGTAGACACCTGATTATCACAACCATCTGTTCTTTTTGAACATCCCATTCCCTGCATCTGTTGTGAAGGCTTTCTTCTAGATGTTGGAGTCTGGCTCTGGGGATTTAGGTTCATTCAGCTACATGAGCCTTAGTGAGGTCAGGTGATGATGATGTACTGTATAAGAAGTTCTGGGGTGGAGTCAGTGGTCCAGTTTTACTTCAAGTTTTTCATTATCATGCTGGAACATGTTTGGTCCTCTTATTTCCAGGGAAGGGATATTGAGAGCGCTACAGCATACAAAGGCATTATATACAATTGCCGGCTTTCAACTATATGGTAGGACTTTGAGAAGATCCACGTATGTGTGATGTCAGGTGTCTACAACCCTTTAGCTTGTTAGCCTTGTAGTATACAAAGTCTGTTGATGTACAGTATTTCTAGTTTCTTTCACAACTTTTGCGGCTATAATTTACGTAAACAACCCATGACAAACCAGTCATTTATTTCCTCTGAGACAAGAAGGCCAACGCAGACACGCATGCTTTTAACTTTTCTCTTAATGACTTCTCTTTAAAGACCAGGCTGTCTAATTGGCTGCGTTTGAGAAAATGCCAGCTGCACATCCACGGCTCAGTCAATTTGTCAATGCAGGATGTTTAATTATACCCACTCGAATATGAGCTTGTGTTATTGACTAGGGTTTAACAAACCAGGAGCCATTTTTCCTTCTGCGTACCCATTTGCTTTAGATGTCTCATGTTCAGTTCTGGGCCCTTTAGGTGGGTTTTTTTTTTCTCTCTTCAGTTTTTTTCCCCATGTCCCAAAAACATGCCGGTTGCTAAATGGTCTTTTCTAAATGATCCCTTGATGTGTAGTTTAGTGAAGTAACGTGCGAATGAATTTCATTCCGGTCAACACGTTGCTTATACTTGTATTTTGTTTTATTATTTTATTTAATCAAGTGTTGTCGCTCTTTGCCAAACGGAAGTCATTTGCTTTGCATCTAATGTGTCAACGGTCGGCTTTCTAATTACCCTTAATGCCTGACAAAAGCTCAGTTGAGGTAATCTGTAATGGAGAAATTGGTGGTTGCTACTAATTGTGCATTACAGTAGCGTAGCACATTACATGAACCTAATGTAGGGCTGCTTTACTTCAGCCTGTTAGTACTTCATTGCTTATTAACGCATTAACACTTACAGATACATTTTCCTCAAGCACATCCCCTGCTAAATTATAAGAGCACAGGAATTGCTTCGTGATCTATGCGGCTTTTTGCATCCTAATGAATCCAATTATGGTTTATGAACAAAACATGCCCATGCTGGTACAGGCCCTGAGCTGTGAAAATGTGTTAGAGAGAAGCAGACTAACATTGGAGCTCATAACTGATCCTGTTCTTTTCGTAGGCATCTTTTAATGTCACGCTATTTGGCATTATATTTGAGATAAACCTCAAAAAAAAAGAATAATCATTTAAAAATGCAGCTGGATTTCATGAAAAAACGAACAGCCAAGGATTATGTAACACATTTTTTAATACTACAGTATTTTTTTAACATTATAATTACATTTTAAAATAATACCAATATTTGTTTCTTTATTTAATCATTTTATTTTTTCTAATATTTTTATATTATTTTACAGCAGTAAAATAGCCATAATAAAACCAAAGATTTTTACTTAAGACAGGGTTCAGCAAATAACGGTTTCCAATTTTATAATTGTTATTTATTCTAAGGAAAGATGTACGGACGCTGAATATGTGTGCTTAGTCCTGAACCTCGGTTTTCTGAGTCAATAGGGTGAAAAAAGTGGCTAGCTAATGTTACCGCTACATTCTCTGTGAAATGACATGGCACCAAGACCAAGATGCTCAAGCACTTCTGAGCATCTGAATATGAATCGCCGATGAGGAAAAATCTAGTGTGCCATCTAGTGTGGCAGTTCCTTCAGAACTTACATTTCTAATCCATGCAGCTTGATGCAAGGTAAAATTTAGCCTTAAAAAATTCACTCCGTCTGCAAGAAATGTTTTGGTAGCAATGACGATATCTCTTTCATTATTGATACCGGTGTTAATACTGTGTGTATAATTATCAGAAAAAGAAAAGAGAGACACTCACTGGTTGGTCTGGGGTCCAAAAACAAGCATCAGTGAGAGAGAAATACAGGAAATGATGACTGACAACTTCTCAAAATCTCGCTTTGGCATTAATGAGTATCACCCAAAATCTTCACAATGGTGATGCTTGGCTATGAATATAAATATAGAAGCAGTGCTATTGTTTGTGCACCTTAAAATCAATCAAGAAAACATCTTAATGCTTGATCTATTAACAAATCAGTCATTTGATAGGAAGCTTTTCTGAAAACAGACAGCGTTTGAAGTGGTGTCCAGGAAATATAGTGGCGCATGTATTGAATTCTCACCAAATGCTTTTTCAATGGAGTAGATGTAGCAACGCTCCAGGGGGAAGCCTTTGTAACCTGGCAACAGTGGTCCAGAGAAATCCGGGCATAAGGTGGCTTTATTATCCCAACATTTTCTCATCTGCCTAGCCTTTTTTTTTTTTTTTTAAATCAGACGCCACACAGCACACAGTCCTCCACTTTATTCACGCATCACGTCAAAGACAGACAGAGAAAATGTTGAGAAATGAAAAAAGAAATTCAAACTCTTGGGTTAAATGCCAATGAAGCAGAAACCCGTCCACTCGTGTCTGACTGCTGATGGCCGTGTTCCACTAGACAGCGCAGAAAAAATGAACAGTGATCCATTACATTTGGGTGGTATTTCCAATTCCGTGTGCTTAATTTGGTTAACTTTCCAGCTCAGGTCACTCCTGATCCAGGCCAAAAGCTAGAAATAACGTATGGTAAATATATTGGCTATGCAAGTAAGTTCATTGGAAGTACGTCAAGCAGAAAAAAAAAATCATCTCTTAAATTTATTTACACTATTGTACTAAGTACTAAGTACTTTTAGAAGAAGGAGTCACATGATTTTATTGGATACTGATGATGATGTTTCTTTAACCATTTGTCAAGGCTAACTACCAAGTATATTCCTAATCTGTTAAATGTTAGCACACATGCTAGCGGAATCCTAATAGCTAGCTTTTGCAATAAAAAAAAATCCTTTGATGCATGCAAAGCGTACGTAGCGGTATATAGATTGATATTAGTGATGGATTTTACTGTTCTGGATGACTCAAGATGTCAAGTTTAGATGCTGTATAAGTATTAAAAAATAAGTGATTTTATAGACAAATGTGTTAAGTAAAAGCTAGAAAGCTTTTTCTTGTGAAATGTAAAGCCAGACGTATTAGATTAGTGCTTAGTTATTAGATGAGTGCTTACTTGTAATGACCCTGCTCTAGCTACATCCTCAATTATTTTTCCATTACTGTTATAATATACTATAATATAATATAATATAATATAACATAAAAACGATGGTGTGATGTGAAGGTACAGTTACAACCTGTCCTGTTTATTCTGCTAACACTTCAGCAATCTGGCGAACGATAACATTTTTTGTAATCTGTTGATCTGTTGATTGACACACACTTTTTGTGATTTATAGAAAATAATGTTACAGAGAAACCAGAGCTGAAATTCATATGTCAAGGTGGAAAACATACTGAAATTACTCCCTATAGAATATACAGAGCATCTTTAATACAAGTCCATGTGTAGTTGTACAGTAACTATAGAAATGCTAACCTATCGGTATGCATTAATGCTTTCAAACCAATCGGATTGGAGAATACGTGAATATTAATATGTTTAACTTAATATGTTTATCACGGGGAGTATTCTGCTTATCTGTTTGTGTAAAGAAATAAGTGTGAATTGTTTGAGTGTATAACCTACAGAACATAGGGTCAGGAAGCGTAATAATATGAATAAGCAGGTTGAGGAAGAGGAAATAGATGAGTGAGGTAGAGGATCAGTGCAGTGTTGACATAAGCAATCAGCATAGTCTTAAGAGATTATGGCGAGAGGGGACGGGAATGGGTGGTTACGGATATAGATCGGAGAAGAGATGACACGAAGCACCTATCAAATGGTATCGAGTGTGCAAGGGAAGCGTATAAGCATATATGAGAAACATGGTAAGGATAGACCAATAAATATCTGTCTGAGTTTATATAGCTAGCCATAAAATTGCATTAAAATGAATTTAATGTGTAAATAAGGCTGTATGTCACTGCGGTGATGGTGCTGCTCGGTAATTTGCTCAGTGAATCAGCTTTATGGTTTCAGGGCAGATGTTTGTTTACCTAGTGCTGGCTTTTTAATGTAATGTATGTCTAAAGGCATGGAAGTAAAAATCACATCATCTGAAATTCCGAATATTGTCATTGTGGTTAAAAGTTATGACGAGCCTTCGATCAAATACTGATAATAGATGTGCAAATGAATTGTGTAATGTTCTGAAGAGATGCGTTCCAGAGAAACATCTAATAGAGACGAAAAAAGTGAAATGCAAACTTCTGAGCTGTTGGAAAATCGGAAAAGTTGGAAATTGTCTAAAATAGTAGTAGTACACAGTAGTGTTAAGATTTTCCTTCACTGCAACTAAAGCTCCGTTCACACTGCAGGTAAAAGTGGCCCAAATCTGTTTTTTTGGGGTCAAGTGACCAGGTCAGACTTCTTCAGGAGTAGTGTGAACACTCAAATCTAGCCCAGATCTGATTTTTTCAAATCAGATTCAGAACACTTCCATATGTGGTCCTGAATCAGACCCAAATCTGATTTTTTCCAATGTGGCCGCAGTGTGAACAACCAAGGCGGATTTGATGCGACTTTTACGTCAATCTACATCGACATTCGTCACAATTATGCGCCGGCGAGTTCGCACACAAACGTGACTACGCCTACAAAACGGATCAAATAATCAAAAGTTGCCCTCAACATCCGAACATTTTCAAAACACTGCGTCTATGTGCTGCCATTACACAAACATTTAGAAAGAAAAGCGAAAATGCTTACTTCCTCCATAACCTCGCCAACTTTAGCGCAACGGCGTGCTGCGTGTGACATCATTGTTATTGTTCGTTTGCGCATGTGGGTTGGTTCGAAACAGCAAAGAGTTCACACTGGTATCTGATATAGGCCACATTTTAAAAGGTAATGTGAACAGCCAAACAAAAAAATCAGATCTGAGCAAAATATCCGAATTGAGCATTAAGACTTGCAGTGTGAACGGGGCTTAAGAGGCTCAATCCTGTTCCCGGTACGACTATGCCCCATCAGACAGGAAGTGAGTAAGCGTTCGTCACAAAACGTAGCGAGTAAACATGCTCCGAACAAGTGTTCCAAATATTTTCTTAGGACGTTAGCAGATTAGGCAACGGTGCAATTATTTTCTGCATCGTCTTCCACCTGACCAGGTTAATGGCCAGTCGTTTAACGGTGAGCCATACATTTAGTAGAGCAGAAAGAGACCACTGTTTCTGTTCAGATAAGGAACAAGACCTGTTTTTTTTGTTTTTGTTTTTTTTCCCCCCGACTTTAATGAGCCAGTCACGAACACACCAGAGCAGCAATACAAAGCTTCTTCCCTAAAGACTAAACAGGTTACAAGGGACACATTAAGTCCTACAATTGGCCTAGCAATTAGTTTCAAATGCTAAGTAAGGTATAAAACACTTGGAGGTTTGCTGTTCTAGGTATCTACGGCAGGGTGATATGATGCAAAATTTTTATTAACCTGAAGTGTTAATTGTTGTATCCTAGCATCAGAGGTGACAATTCAGCAGTGCGCCGACACACACCTCATAAAATACAAAATGATTTGATGAATGAAAAGCAGACGTAGCAGCAGATAGATTACAGTGACGGTAACAATATTATGGTTTGGTTTTGTTAGGACTTTGGTCAACTTTACAAATACATTACTATAGAGAAATGTAGCAAGTAAAAAGGATGGTTAAAAAGGAAGGAAACTCCACACACACAAGGCGGAGGCGGGAATCGAACCCCCAACCCTGGAGGTGTGAGGCGAACGTGCTAACCACTAAGCCACCGTACCCCCCTATGGTTTTCACAATATCCTCCAAAATTTATTAAGGCAATAAAAAAGAACTAAAGCATGATAGATTACTGTGTAGTTGTGACATAATAACGATGTTGTGTGGTGAAGAATTCAGCTGTGATATAAATCTGTTTCGAGTGGATCAGAATTAGCCGTGATATTCGCGCGGCTGTATTTCTGACGGCTGAGGCCTGTTAGCAATTTAAAAATTCAGATGTTGTTCATTATTTCAATGGTTTCTACTTTTTATACAGTCTTTTTCTATCCCAATATGCCATATTAAATATGCATTTTTCATTACAGATCCATTCCCAATACCATATGGACATTTTGGCGTGAATCTAATGAACGTCAGCTAATAAGATATTGGAACAACCCTTAAGATGGCGTCCAAGTTTTCTCGCCTCGTTGATGTCCTTCTTTCTAAGCAAGACGTGTCAGTAAAGAAGTCCCATGTGTTCCCATTCCTTTACATGCTTTTCAGTATGCTTGTCTGGTGTGAGGAGCTGCTCATGTGTATAATCCCTCTGTACACACTGTTTGATGGGATGTTCATTAGCAGGCTGCGTAGTGACCATCTGTAGACACACATACAGACTCATTACACTCACACCCATGCCTCTGTAATCCTCTGAGACTGTGTTCTCTAATTAACTCCAGTACATGCTCTAATAGGGCTGGGAGCTTTCTGATAAGGGAAGTAATTGAAAGGCTAGATCCAGAGCAGGAGTGTCAAGAGGACCGTTTAAAGGATGTGTATTTTTGGAGCTCGTGTACTTTCACAGAGAAAGTGTTGGATTTCGGTTGGGGTTTGAGTGTTTTCTGGGTCTAAAACAGATGTTTATATTTTCTGAGAGAAATATGACTGCAAACAGCAATGGATACGCTTCATGGAGTCGCGTGCAAAAGGTTTTGCGTTCCCTGTGCTTTTTAAATAGACCAAAAAACCTCTTGTTCATTTCGTAAAAAAAAAAAAACAATAGTAAAAGTAGTAATAAAGAAGTATTGGACATTTGAACCCTTTTGCTCTACAGATCTGAATTAAAAGAAAACAATTTGCCAAAAAAATCTCACAGGTTTAGAAGTTTAATCCAAAATGGTACCAAGAAACAAATACTAGGTAAAATTACAAATTATAAGATTCAAAAGATGTTCAGAGGACACAAAAGACATAATAGTGCAGAGGATATCCATTGGTGGACCTTGGTCCAGGTGAGGAAACGGTAAAGTTCTTTCAGTGGAGTGAACAGAAAACGCAAACTGTATTATAGCAGGAAAAAAGTAATAGTTCATTGACCCTAGGATTTTAAATATGTTTCATACTGGTTTCAGGAAACATTTTATAAAAGCATGTATCCGAAGGCAGCTCGTGGAGCAGGTGAAGTTTTTGCTGAAAACACCAACTTTATCTGGAAAATAAAGTTTAGTGACTTAGTGGCACACGGTGGCTTAGAAGTTAGAACGTTCGCCTCACACCTCCAGGGTTGGGGGTTCGATTCCCGCCTCCGCCTTGTGTGTGTGGAGTTTGCATGTTCTCCCCGTGCCTCAGGGGTTTCCTCCGGGTACTCCGGTTTCCTCCCCCGGTCCAAAGACATGCATGGTAGGTTGATTGGCATCTCTGGAAAATTGTCCGTAGTGTGTGATTGCGTGAGTGAATGAGTGTGTGTGTGTGCCATGCGATGGGTTGGCACTCCGTCCAGGGTGTATCCTGCCTTGATGCCCGATGACGCCTGAGATAGGCACAGGCTCCCCGTGACCCGAGGTAGTTCGGATTATACGTATACCTACGTCTTACACTGAGAGATGTTGGGATCAGTGGAGAAGTGCTGGTACTGTAGATCTGATGGAGTGAGGTGCAGTGTGAGGAGTTGTAAGAGCTTTGAGGTAAGACGGTGCTGGTCCATTTTTGGCTTTGTAGGTAAGCATCAGTGTTTTAAATCTGATGTGTTCAGCTACCAGAAGCCAGTGGGGTGGTGTGTGAAAACTTTTGGATCATTTGCAGAGAATGTATTGCGTTCATCAGTAGTCCTGTCTCTAACTGAACAAACACCTGATCAGACTGTGTGAAGAAAGACTAGAGAAGAGTGTGTGACTTGCTTTTCTAAAAGAACCAAAGAAATGAGCATGAGTTAGTGTTGTAATGTATGTAATGGTAGCTGACAGGTTGCGATGGCTGAGCTGCGTTATTGGAGGATTTAGCGTGTGAAACGCCGTCATTTTGTCATTTTTACATCTCAAAGAGAGTTTTTATGCCATTATGTTTAGGTCTGTACTGGACAAACAACGGACTTTACGACTTCATAAAAAGATTCATAAACTACGTGTTGACTCAATGTGCTTGAATAGAATTTGATAGCTTTTGCGAAAAAATGCAGTCTTGATGATAAACATCTCTACACTTCAGACATAACCAATAGTGCACTCTGTATATATTTCTATCTACATTCACATGCTTTAAAGTATCATTGTATGTCCTGGATGAGCTCAGTACCTCCAGGTGTAGACTCTCAGATCTCAGATCAGTGAGATATTGGTTTGGAAGGCAGTCCTGAGGTGAGATTGTCAGTGGTGTCTCTGTCCCAGGACCAGCGTTATTGACATGATCCCTTCAAGAGCTTCTTTAATCCTCAGTGGTTCAGAGCAGAGTCTCTTATCTTGGTGATGCACAAAGACCTCACTACTCAGCTTATTTAAAGCAGGACCGTCACGGACAGCTCTGAACTGGAGGGCGGGATGTATGTGTGTGTGTGTGTGTGTGAGTGTTTGTTTGTCTGTCTGTCAACCTGTAGATGAGTCTTTTGGAAACAGAATTTTCCACAGGGATAGGGTGAAGTGTGTGTGTGTGTGTGTGTGTGTGTGTGTGATGCTTTTGCACTGAGTTTTTGGCCATTATCATGCATGTGTGTATGATTCGAAATCTTTGCACTCAGTTTTTACCCACATTATCGCCTGTGCGTGCGTGTGTGTGTGTGTGTGTGTGTGTGTGTGTGTGTGTGTGTGATTGAGTTGTCCACGCTCTGCTGCCACTGCAGCCTCCTTGAATGCTGCCTCACATCCCCTTTGATGAGGCCGCTGGATCGATATCATGCTGAACTACCAAACACCTGCTTCCTAATGAGAGAAGAAAAGAAAAGAGATAGAGAGAGAAGGAGTGAAACACAAATTTACCGCTGATTATAGATTTTTATCCACCAGTCTCTCGTTTGTCTCTGAATACAATCAAGAGGTTTAAAATGCTGATCTGAAATGTGGGAGAAAATTAGAAAGTTGTTCTTGAGGTTTTAAGGCTCTGAACTCAACAAGAGTTAATATATTTAATATTGTGTGACTTTTTATTTATTTTTTAAAAATAAAGACATTTTGAGTAGGGTGGGATACAGAGATTAGCGTGGGGTGGGTAATTAGAGGGTGGAACATAGAGTTAATGTGGGGTGGCAAGTTGGGGGTGGGATACAGAGTTAATGTGGGGTAGCAAGTTGGGTGTGGGATACAGAGTTAATGTGGGGTGGCAAGTTGGGTGTGGGATACAGAGTTAATGTGGGGTGGCAAGTTGGGTGTGGGATACAGAGTTAATGTGGGGTGGCAAGTTGGGTGTGGGATACAGAGTTAATGTGGGGTGGCAAGTTGGGAGTGGGATACAGAGTTAATGTGTTGTAGCAAGTTGGGGGTGGGATACAGAGTTAATGTGGGGTAGCAAGTTGGGGGTGGGATACAGAGTTAATGTGGGGTGGCAAGTTGGGAGTGGGATACAGAGTTAATGTGGGGTGGCAAGTTGGGAGTGGGATACAGAGTTAATGTGGGGTGGCAAGTTGGGAGTGGGATACAGAGTTAATGTGTTGTAGCAAGTTGGGAGTGGGATACAGAGTTAATGTGGGGTGGCAAGTTGGGGGTGGGATACAGAGTTAATGTGTTGTAGCAAGTTGGGGGTGGGATACAGAGTTAATGTGGGGTGGCAAGTTGGGGTGGGATACAGAGTTAATGTGGGGTAGCAAGTTAGGGGTGAGAAAAGGGGGTTAATGTGGAGGGGAAAGTTGGGGGTGGGATACAGAGTTAATGTGGGGTAGCAAGTTGGGGGTGAGAAAAGGGGGTTAATGTGGAGGGGAAAGTTGGGGGTGGGATACAGAGTTAATGTGGGGTTGCCAGATTCCAATATTCAATGGGTCACCTTTTCACCTTTTCACCTTTTCCAAATAATACCACGAGTCCTTCTTTATGTCTTTGAAATAATTTAACAACTTCAACTGTTTTTATACTTTAAATAGTTTATTATTTAAAAACCATAACTGCAAAACTAACAGATAAATTAGACTATTTATTAACAGGTCCCTCTAAAACCAAGTTATATAACAGAGGCTTTTTTTTATTGTTACAAATAAAACAAACTTCATTATCTTTCACTGTATGATGTTAATTATCATGCCTGCTTTTTTCTTCTTAAAGAAAGTCCACTGCTCTTTTGTAACTCCACGTAAATTAATCAACTAATTGTTGTTCATATACATGTGGCTAGTGGTTCTGTTATGAAGGAGAGACGAACATACTCCGCAACCTCATGAACGACTAAGTATGATCAATGTAGGTAAGACATGAAGCTTCTAGAAGCTTCAATAAATATGTGAACAGTAAAAAATACATTTTAATTTCTAATTAGATAAACTGTGCATATCCAGGCCTTGCAGCAAAGACCAGAAATTTACAGATCAAAGTGATGATTATTTAAAAAAAAAAAAAAAAGAAATCTCGGCTGTTTCAGGTATTTTGAAGGTCTCGTCCAGTCTTTTGGAAAACAAGAGGGAATTTCACTCCATAGTCCCAATAGGGTGTTGAACATTGTACTGAATGCACGCTGATGAGAAACCGCCTCTGCAGTGTAGTCAGGGAGTACGTTGTACCCGCTGCCCTTCTAACACAATGTCGCTTTGTCACGACTGAGACGAAGGGTCCATTTTTTTATTTTTTTTTAATCTGCTGATGATAATACGCGCTTTCTGACCCACAGCTAGCTCCGGCTTCAGTGACCTATAGGTCCGATTCGCAATTAGTCACTGCCGAAGCCTTCAGTGATCACACGAGATAAATGCTTTGGGTTGACTTTTCTCCTTTTCTTCCCTTTTTTTCATTCATTCATTCATTCATTCATTCATTCATCCTCTACCGCTTATCCGAACTACCTCGGGTCACGGGGAGCCTGTGCCTTTCTCAGGTGTCATCGGGCATCAAGGCACGATACACCCTGGACAGAGTGCCAACCCATCGCAGGGCACACACACACTCTCATTCACTCACGCAATCACTCACTACGGACAATTTTCCAGAGATGCCAATCAACCTACCATGCATGTCTTTGGACTGGGGAGGAAACCGGAGTACCCAGAGGAAACCCCCGAGGCACGGGGAGAACATGCAAACTCCACACACACAAGGTGGAGGCGGGAATCGAACCCCGACCCTGGAGGTGTGAGGCGAACGTGCTAACCATTAAGCCACCGTGCCCCCCTTCACTTTTTTCTTTCAAATTCCTACAAATTTCAGATACAAGGATCATTAACTAGCACTAGGTGTTCGCAGCACGCAGGCTCAACTATGTGAGATTTCAAACTCTTCTACTTCGTACTGGAGTGTGCGGCGTATTTGCTAACCTTGAAGCAAAGGTATCCAAACATATTGAGGGAGAGCTTTAGATTCTTAATCAAATATCATTAAAGATTTGTAAATAGTCTCTGCAAATTAAGATGCTTCATATGTATTGTGGTTTGTCTCAAGGGTTGAGCTTTGAAAGGTAAACTTTTCATATTGTTACACGTTTTGATTAAACTTTAATTAATACAGGATGGGGGGGCACGGAGGCTTAGTGGTTAGCATGTTTGCCTCACACCTCCAGGGTTGGGGGTTCGATTCCCGCCTCCGCCTTGTGTGTGTGGAGTTTGCATTTTCTCCCGGTGCCTCGGGGGTTTCCTCTGGGTACTCCGGTTTCCTCCCCCAGTCCAAAGACATGCATGGTAGGTTGATTGGCATCTCTGGAAAATTGTCCGTAGTGAGTGATTGCGTGAGTGAATGAGAGTGTGTGTGTGCCCTGCGATGGGTTGGCACTCCGTCCAGGGTGTATCCTGCCTTGATGCCCGATGACGCCTGAGATAGGCACAGGCTCCCCGTGACCCGAGGTAGTTCGGATAAGCAGTAGAAAATGAGTGAGTGAGTGAGTGAGTAATGCAGGATGGTAAACAAGTGGAAAGCTGAAAATCCAGAACAGGACCAGTCTCTCTGTCTCTTATAGTAAAAAAAATTAATGGTTTAGCATCATTGACAGCTAACACAGAGAAAGCCCCACCCATCCAGAAAATGACCCTTGCCCCTGGTGTCTGCAGTACCATCAGGATTCGGCTTGTGAAAAAAATATTACTCATATCCGTATTTCTATCTAGTTAGACCACATTATAAGTATCGTATTCGTATTCTAATCCACACACTACAGCACGGGCTTAATGGGCGCACATGTCATTTTGTGTGCTTGTCTTGAATGAATGATTTCTTTAAACAATTCAATTAGTAAATTGTAAAACAATTTCAATTAGTAATGCCTAAAATGTCCAACCCTGATGCTGAAAGTGTAGTTCTGGCAAAGGTCCAGGAGAAACGATCAGTAGGTCCTGCACATTTCATACACATAGACGTTGTGCAACAAAAACATGAAGAGCATCAATGCTGCAGTGAAACAGAAAAATAATGATGATTACGTCCAAAAGTGTTTCATCTTAGCTTTAAAACAGACTAAATCGTGTCTTCTTTTCTCCACATGAGCCTCGACCGCAGCCGTCTTGGCAGTCTGCAGCTCAGAGAGCACGCCGGTGCAGCTGAGCTTTTTATTTACGCTCATGTCCTTGGACCTATAATCTGACAATTAAACAACAAATATCTTTGTAAAAAGAATAACGTTCTAGCTTTTCTTCTCCTTCTCTGTTTTCTGCTCGGCTTACAGCAACACACACACATACACACACACACACACACACACACATGCATGCTCAACTCACTGCTCAGGGCAAGAAGAAAAATGTGAAAGATCACATAAATAGAATTGGAACATCAGGGCTCAGGTGTTCATCAGGTGTGCATCAGGGCTCATATTGGTCATTAACTCTCAAGCTCAAACCCAAACACTTTTTTTTTCATAATATAGACCTTTGTTAAACCTCATTGCTACTCCAGGTGACCAGGGGTACATGAGGTAATCAAGAACAGTGAATGACAGAGAGAGAACGAGAATGAACTAAAGTTGCATGATGACCATTTTTTGAGATGATACCATTCCAGTAAAGTTCTTAATATTATTTGATTAGGTAGGTTGAGGTTGCCATTATCAACAGTTCTCAAAGTGAAAGGATGTGGGGATGTGGTAGCCTAGTGGTTAAGGTGTTGGGCTCTAAATCGGAAGGTTGTGAGTTCGATTCCTACGTCCACCAAGCCGCCACTGCTGGGCCCCTGAGCGAGGCCCTTAACCCTCAATTGCTCAGTTGTATAAAAATGAGATTAAAAAATGTAAGTCGCTCTGGATAAGGGCGTCTGCTAAATGCTGTAAATGTAAATGAAAGGTCTGGGATTTTATCATTGAGTTCCAGGTGTGTGAATCTCAACTCACCTGTATATCAAAATAATTGTAATTACCACAGAGTTCTCATTCAATAATACACAATGCTGCATGTTTTACAGTAATTTACTGGCAACTTGGGTAAAATTTCCCTTTAACAACTAGGGAAGTAGTGTAATACCCTAATGTTGCGTAAAATAACACAGTACACACGCTCATGCAGGACAGTTCTGGAAAATTTGAACACGCAACCTTCGAATCTGTGACTAAATGTTTGTACTGAATCGATGCGACGTAGTTGTGGCTCAGGGTTTGAGGGTTTAATTCACATCAGCCGGTTTGGGATCGGAGTGTTCCGTTTCTCCAATAAATCGACAAAACGTATCTTTAAAATAATGGTGTTGAAATGAATTTCAGGTAGTGGAAGGACCTGATTTCATTGTAGAGTTCCCTGGCTGCAGAATGTTCTGGAACCTCTGGGCTATTGGGGATAGTTTTGTTTGCTTTGTAGTGTTCGGTTCAATAAAAGGTTATAACAGTAGCCACAATGAAAAAAATAAATGTTCTCATTCAATCTTCTTTAAAAACTATGAAATACATAAGCATCGTTGCTTTGGATCGTCTCGTAAATATTGGCACCTGCCATAATAACAATTCCATTTCTTTTTAATGACCGTTTATAGTCATGAAGCAGGCATAAAAAGGTCCTAGAAGTCAAGAAGACTAACATGAAATACATTCTCCATTACATGGCGAGAGCTTTCGTTTCTCTTTCCACTTCGCTCTTATCTTCCACCGTGTCCTTGCCCCTGATGGCTGCCTGCCTAATGAGGATTGGTGCTGTTTTAAACATGAAATTGGAATCCCAGCTGAGAGCAATCGATATGCTTCCATTATCTCTCCATGTAATGATGCAGACACTCTTCCTCAATCCTCTCCTACACACACACACACCTCTTGTCTCAGCACATTTCCTGATTTCTGATATTAGCAGCAAGGAAGTTTATGAAGTATTGGTTCCCTGGGGTTTCTCAGTATGCTCACCTTACACTTTTGGGAATTGAGACACTATTCTATGAACCTCTGCTCTTGATGAGTAGAAAATATATTGGTATATATATATATATATTGGTATATATATATATATATATATATATATATATATATAAGTATGCATTTTATAGATTCAGCTGTATATTGTTGTTGTTTACTGTAACTGTATATGGTCACAGTGATAAATCTCCACCAAAGGTGTCATGTTCTAAGTTAATATACAAATCTAGATGAAAATATCAGGAAGTGAAATCTGAAATTCAGATCTGGTCGTCTATTGATCCCAAACCTCAAATGTTTACAGTGTGTAGCTAAAATTAACATAGAACTGACCTTGCGAGATGGTGTATGGTGGGTGCACAACATGTAGCTCATTGTCTGGTATATATTTCGTGTTTGTAATAGGTCACTGTTAGACGTCATTCTTCGGTTGTTTCTTTGAAGTCTTTCTTTTTTCTTCCACTTACGATTGTTATTCTTTCTAAGGTGAGGTGTTTACCACCCGCTCGCTCTATTATGGTTTCCCAGACTGTCAAAAAATATTGTACCGTCATGAAGTGGATGGTGAAGTCGGGAGAGAGAAAGAGAAAACTGTGCTGTAGAAAAGTAAGGAACCGTTTTCTTCTACCAGTTTTGAATTATACAAACAAAAGAAATAAAACATGACGTAAGACACGGGGCTTGCTGTTACAGGAGGGTGATGAGAAAAATGATCTCATTCAAAACAGATGTTGTGGTGTGAAGCACCACAAGGAAGCTAAATTGTAGCCGCGAACGAATAACTGATTAATCATTAATAGGTCATTGTAACAGATGGCCGATGTCATTTCAGCAGTCACTGTATGTGCCCGGTTCAGCTCTGGTTATTACAACCAGAGGCATGTGTTGCTCATGTGTTTGTGCTACTTGGCACCATAAATTCCTGCTGCTCTCCGTGAGCAAGTGGTTATAAAGAACAATTGGCGAGATCCATAAGCGAGTCACGAAACAAAGGCTGCCAGCATCATGTGCCATCCCTGATCACATGATGCTGTTCTGGCAAAGAAAGCTGGCTCTGCTCCAAAACAGGACATACTGTATGACTGAGAGAGTGCCTCATATTTTCTGAAATGACTAATTAAAAACATATATTCTAATTGGTTCCTTGTTCATAAGCAAATACTTCTGTTGCTGTTCTGTATCAAGGTCATGAATTTGAGGATGTCGTTTGTGCTGGTACATTGCGCAAACGGGCGTGCGGTTCTGCTCCAGTTCACGAGGCACAGAAGAGCGCCCATGGAGCTTTCAAGAAGTTGTCATGGTAATTGCACTAAGCTCCATCCTGAAAGACTACAACCTCCACTATGAGAACCCTGATGGATATAGGTTTGTAAAGTTTAAAATAAAACTTAATAATAATAATAATAATAATAAACAAACAGACAGATAGATAGACCAACACTTAGACAGACAGACAGACAGACAGACAGACAGATAGATAGATAGATAGATAGATAGATAGATAGATAGATAGATAGATAGATAGATAGACAGACAGAAAGACAGACAGAACAGCAGATAGACTGATGGATAGACAGACAGACCTTCAGATAGATAGATAGATACAGTAGATAGATAGATAGATAGATAGATAGATAGAATTCAGAAAACATTTTTCTTTCTATTTTTAACTGTTGCTTAATCATCACAAATAAAGAAGAAAGGGAATTACAGCTGTTTGTAAAGAAACAGCTGATGCACATATAGGCAAAAAGTGTGACTTTTTAGCAAAATAAAGTGCTTTGCTTGGGGGAGTTTAGTCTAGTCATCTCAGTCATCTCACATAGACTCGGACACTAATTCAGGCTCTGCCTCTTATTCTCATAGACTGAGGGAAACCTCATCAGATAGTGTTGGTAGTCCAGCGTCAGCAACGTGAAGACCGGAGTGTATTCCAGAAGGACGGCACAGTAGCCACAATGAATTCATCACAGACTGGCGTTATAGATGCCTTGACCTAACTAAAGCAGGATCCTCCACACTACATGTGCAAATCATAGTCCAGTTTGTAGTTCGTTTAACCAAGCATGGTGCTATTGGGTAACAATTAGGTAATGGTTTTCTACATGACCAACAATCCACTAGTGCTTTAATCCAAATTCAAACTTTGATGCTAATGACACCATCATCACCATCGACGTAGCCAAGCAGAGTCTCTGTAACATATATCTGACATATAAAGGCTTCATCGTCTTCTTCATACCTGCATTGCATCCTGAAACTTTGAATCCAATGGTTTCTGTCATCACTACTTTAACGTCTGATTCCTGACTAAATGGTAAGAAAAATGGTGCTCTTCTGTTTTTGGGACTAAAACCAGACTGTTCTCATATATAATGCTTAAGGTTGTTTTTCTGCACTGGAACCTACTTACACCACAGTAAGGTGTAAGAATGAGACTATCCATATCACAGGAGCTCACAAACAGAATATGGAGAATGATTAGCTAAAACACGCCGCCTGGCGGCCACAGACAGCACAGGACTTATTTGATTTATATATTTATTTTTTTAGACAACACACTAGAAGAAATTGATGAGATGGAGTTGGACGGAAAAGTGGAGAAGTGGAGGTCTGACAGAGATAGTGATTTTTTCCTACTTTAACCAACCGACTTTCTTATTTAATTGATCCTCGGGGAACCGGCGCGATTCCTCCAAGAGCCGCGCGCCTTTAATTGGCTCTCGAGCTCAACTCAGGCAAACAATTAAATCACCGAAAGCTCGCGCGCGGACAGCATTTTTTTACTTTTACACACACACATATATAGACACATACACCCACAGACACACACACACACCCACAGACACACACACAAAGACACACACACATAGACACATACCCCCACATATATACATACACACATATAGACACACACACACACACACACACACACACAGAGCAGCTAACTAAAGTGAAAAAGACGGTCCGTGACGGTTTTCCCACTTCAGCAACCTGTTCCAAAAAAAAAAAAAAAAAAAGACGTTTCTGGCGCCCGCCTCCTTCCTCGCGCACTCACTCACTCAGTCTGCCCGCACACACACACGCACGCACGCACACACACACTCTGTAGCCAACGGAGCGGTAACGCAGTCGCTCCTTCAGACTCGCAGAGAATCTTAATGTCCAGCGAGTCGCGTAAATAACGCCGAAGACCAGCGCGAGACCAAAAACAATCCGTCTTCGGCAACAGTATCATCACCACTGATAAGAAGAAGAAAACTCATCACGGAGTCGCTGTGATGTGGATGTGACATGCTGGGTGTGTCGTATGAACATCATCATAAGAATAACCGGGGAAAAAAACAAAAAACTTTGCGGAAAGAAATGTCTCGGAATCCGGTGTTGCTTTGTTTTTGTGCGCACGAGCGCGTGCCAAGGAGCGTGTTGACATCAGCGCGCGCTGGACTGCGCACCGACCCGGAGATCTGAGTTACTCTTCACTGCTTGCTTTGGTGTTGAAAGTGGATTTATTTACTTATATATATATTTTTTATTTTCTTCGCGTCGCTTTATTTAAATCGACTTTTGTACGTTGACTAAACTGGAAGCGTCGCTTGGAGCTCCCACACCGGAAAAAGGTTTGCTTTAATTTACTAATATTTACGATTCAAGTTCCAAAACTGTCACAGAAATGGACTTTTCCCCTCGTGCACACCGAACCAAATCAGCTCACGCGCGCAAAGAACGAAATAAATCCGAGAAGTAAAAGATCTTTATTTGTATACAGACCTAATAACAAACCTATTATTTCCGTCACACGTAGAAATGTTCAGGAAACTGATACCGGTGGCAACGCACGCGCTTGTGCACAGCCGTCTCTTGTGTTCTGTTCTGGCGCGTGCGGAACGGGACGCGCGGTGGAAGCCGCCTGAGTAACAGACAGGTCCTGGGGAAAAGCATGGCGCGCGCGCGGTGCTGTAATCGCTCATAGTCGAAGTTTACAACGTTGCCTTTAATGCACGTATTATTTATAACTTATAGCCAATTTAATTTTTCTTACAAAAAAAAAAATAATAATGACTGTCAATGCATTAGACATTTTTTTAATCACCTCCCACGCGCCAACTTTGGCATCCCTGCTTTCCTCATTGCACGAACCTCTCGTGCCATTTTATTAAATAATAAGCATTTTTTTTTTATAGACAATGCATTCACAGGTTACTAACAGCTTCTGTAATCTTTTCGATAATCCGTGCATTCGAATGTGAGCACGCCCTTAAGCTCTGCGGATAAAACCCAGGGGCTCTGCTGTATGTGTCCGCGCGCGCGCGTCTCTGTCTCACTCTTGTGTGCTTGTGGCTTCTCCTGCAGGTGATGAAGCATCGCAGCTGAACATGGAGCTTTTCTGGATTTTATTATTCGCCGTCCTGCAGCGCTACGCACGAGCACAAGGGGTTTACGGTAAGAACTTTTTGTTTGCGTAGTGCACGCGCGTAAAACGCATAAGGGAACGCTATAGGAATGGACGTTATAACGCGACATAGCCTAGAGGAAGTGATTTGAATCACAGCGATCCTGCTTCAGGTGGGTTTCTAACAGTAAAGTACAGCGCGTGCAGATTGTTTTTGCACGCATCTTAATCATGCAACAAGGTGTTACATAATACAGTTAACAATAAACTTGGGACAGATTTGGGAATAAGAAGATAAGCGAACCGGAACTGTTCCAAAGCGCACACCGGTGTAATTGTGTAGTTAACCAATAAATCCAGCCGACCAATGGGAGAACGTTTTCAATCAGTGCAGTTTGGAGAGAGAATCTGAGCCAAGTTGTGCGCGTGCGTGCAGAGAGATTGGATTTACACACACTATAAATGGTGCAAAACTTTGGCCTTTACTTTTGCAATGGGTCTTTACTTTGCATCTTTCAGTTAAATGCACCTTTATTTTTATTTAAGGAAGCTTGAAGTTACCTGTAGGTTTACGTCACCCTGTACACCTGAGGGTTTAAGACTAAAACAGAACCACATCTGTGTTTGACATTGACTAATTCTTACCCATACAAGTAGAAGAGGTTTTCCAAGCAGGAACATGGTTAAACCTTTTGAGTTTGAATGACCAGATTTTCTTGATTTATTTTTTATCTATCTTAAAAAATCTGAATCCGAGAGAGATCAAGACAAATAATCCGGCATCACGTGTAGATTATTTCGGATACATGCTATTTAAAAACAACCTTTTATTGAACTGTGCGGAGTTATTAAAAAAGTCGCATTATGTAGGATGGGTATGTAGAAGATTTGATCCCAAAATGCATGTGTTTCCTACACCAGGAAGCTCAACCCAAACCTCTCCAAACACTGTGATTAACAAAAGACACTTAAAAAAAAAAAAAAAAAGAAACTATTCAAATTAGCAGCTGAACATATAGCAGGACTCGGAGTGTAACGTACATGACGTCCGTCATTGAGTTTTTAGGATGTTGTAGATTATGGAGCTAAACTTTGGACACCGACCGCAATTAGCTAAGGAGTGTGTGCAGTGTCGAGCGCTGCTTAGCTAGCATATCATAAGTTGTTGTTTTTCTTGTTGTGGTCAGAAATGCGGTCAGTGTCTGACAGCCAGTGTGTACGATAAAGATATGAACATGCTCGGAGTGGAAGTTACAACACGGATGAAATTGACCGAATTAGGGTTTGGTCTTTATCAGTGCCGTAAGCGTGCGATCAATCATCCTGACTAATTATCATGACGTCCATAATCAAAGAACAATGTTTGTGAACTGAGATGAAATGAAATCATCTGGGATTCAGGGAACTCCGATTCGTTGAGCGTATTCTGAAAGCGTGTGCCGTTTTAATTCGATTCTGCGAAGGAGCTTTGATGAAGGATGTGCAGGCATTAAATTGACCGTTTTCTTTTGTTCTATGAACCTCGAAGAGGATGGACGGCGTTTACGGCCGTTCCGTTTGCAGCTCGGCTTAATAAAGTGCTGCTAGGCTTGCCCCTTAATTTGCTTCTTAATTAATCAAGTAATTGGCCTCTAATGAGCCTAGTGGGCATTACTGCTCCCAAATGGATAGGTCATGCATCCATCAGCCTGGGGGACAAACTCCATGTCCTTGTCTGAGAGAGAGAGAGAGAGAGAGAGAGAGAGGGAGAAGGGAAAGAAAGCGAAGCTGTATCGTGTCTCTGATCTGATATGCTGGAGGGGGGGGGGGGTTCTGGCATTGATTCAGATCAATGAAAGGCTCTTTTGCCTGATCACCTTTATCCTTCTATTCCGATCAGAGCGGTGTCTTCCACGATAACTCGGGCCCCGTCCATCCGCAGCTGACTCACTGAATGGTCTGATGATAGAAATCATATTCTGTGGCCTTCAGTGTCAGCGGCTGAATAGTGATAGGGGATTTTGGACTGACATGTGAAACAGCGCTCTACTCCACCACCATCGTCATCATCATCATCACATGAATTGAGGAATATCTTTTGAGTGCTCCAGTACAACCAGGAGAAAATCAAAGGCAAAGATGTTTTTATTTATTCCTTTAAAACAAAATTAGCCAATATTCAGCAGCGCTGTGGAGGAACAGTATAGCTGTAGGGTATGGGGTTCGATCCAGAGCTCTGGTCTCCTATCTGGTTTGTGTGTATGTGTGTGTGTGTCTGTGTGTGTGTGTTTCCTCTGCTTTTTACCCATCTCACAAAAACTCATCATTGCGTTTTGGAAGTTTCCTGTAAGGAAGTTCAGAAAGGAAATGAGGACACGAGGAAGTAAGAAACCTCACGTTCACCTAACGAGACATTCTTGCTCGAGAAGCAGTCGCCTTTAAGAGACTTCGGTTAGTTGAAAGCGACTTAGAAGTAATAATGACGCATTTCCGACCTTTATTAGGTGTTTAGTTAATAAAAATGATAATATCTTAATATCTACCTAGAGTTCCACATGTTCTCCACATGTCTTGTGGGTTTCAACTAGGTCCTCTAGAGTCCTGTTACCTCCAAAAAACAAACAAACCAAAAAACATACTTCTAAGTGTACTGGTGACTCTAAATTGCCCCTGAGTGTGACTCAGTGTGTGTATGTGTGATGTAAAGCGATGAGCACCTACAGTACGTGGAGTCTTTTCCCGCCTCACGCACAGGTTCTTCCAGGATCAGCTTGTCAAGATGAAGCAGATTCTGGATCAGTTGTAGCCTGTAATCTTGGAGCTTCTACTATAGTTCATTTAACCCTGAGTGGTCCGTATTTAGCTTGAGTTTCTGCGTGTATTTTCTCTTCGTCTAAAAGCACGCTCTCGCTTCCTTTTCAAGGCGGAACAAAAACCCGAGGCGCGCTTTCAAGTCGGTAACCTTTTAAAAGAAGGTTCGCAGGAGAAAGGCCACCGCTGAGGTTTTAGCTAGTGATGAGTGGTTACCAACAAGTGCTGACCTTTTCATTGAACTCTGGTTAAAGCGAATCCTTTCTTGCGCTCGAGACCGGCTGGCATTATGGAATGGAACAGCATTGTGTGTGTGTGTGCGAGTGTGTGTGTGTGTGTGTCGAAGAACAGTTGGCATGCTATGACTAATGCATGAGGATGAGCGAGCCACATAAACTATACACACGTTCCTTTCTCTCCTTATTCTCTCACATTCTCACTCTCACTTACTCATTCTTAATTCCCAGCCGTTCATCTCACGTCCTCATCGCTCGCTTGTTTTCATGTAATTAGTTTTTCCGTGCCAAGCTTCTCTCCTTTACGCTCGCCCTCGTATCTTATCGTCCTTTTTTCCATTCGACTCGCGTCCACATGCTCTCGCGCTCGCGCTCTACTCTCACGCTGGTGGAAGGACAGCGTGTGCTCACTGTGTTCTCTAGCACAGGTGGGATCTAATATTTTTGGATAGCTTTATAATTGACCAAAACCGTAGGGAAGCACTGTGCTGCTTTCAGCTGTGGACTGACAGAAAGCAGGTTTCCACTACACCAGGCTTCAATTACTCTGGGTAATTTAAAACAGCTAAAAGTTGATGAGCTGGAACACTCTTAGCACTACTGCAGCGCTCTTCTGGATTGTTCCGCTTTGTCGAAAGCTTTGCTCAATAACTCCAGCATAGACTGGCAGATTAAAACAGAAACTTCTTCACAAAATTCCCGCATCTCGCCATGCCTTGCTTACGAAACGCTTTCTATCGACCCAACATCTCTTAACGGTACAGTTTCCATCTAGATCCCTGTGTAGAACTTGACAAAGTACAGATGAAACTGTCCTTAAGTACGCAATAATAATACGATTCGGAAGAATGAATTAGGGCCTTTTTACACCTGGTCACTTCATGTGTTTTCTCTGATCCGATAGCTATCTGATTTGTTAAAACTGTTCCATTTACATTAGGCCACATAAATGCGTTTTGGCGAATCGGATATCAATCCGATCTTTCTACTCCCGCCCAAAATGCAAATATCATTTCCGGGGTAATTGAAATGGAACACGCTTTGGTGTATGCGGTTTTCAGAATGCAATCAGCAAGAAACTTGTTATGACGGTTATGCTACAAAAAACACCTGCGATTGACCTACTTTCCGTTTGGGAGGAGTATAGCGCTGACGTATGTGGCTTGAACAACCACATTCATTTACACTTGTCCAGTTTCATCTGAAACGCGTCCCAGACCACCTCCTGAAGTGGTTTAAACGATCGGATTTATATCCGGCTCGACGTTTCGGAGGGCATTTAGACCTGGTCTTTTTACCATCGGATAGCTATCAGATCACAGAAAACGCATGAAGTGACCAGGTGTAAAAACCCCCTTATATACATTTAAACGTACTCAGGAAAGCAAAACAAAAATAAATAATCCAGACATTTAGTCAATCTGCTAAAAAAAAATTAATACAAAAGGGACAATTTGTCTTTTCAACTGTTTAGGCAGCATTAGCAATGAAAACAGAACTAGGTAGCAAACTAGCCAAACTTTAAAGCTATGAATTTGAATGAAAGCAAACTCCCTCTTTCTTTCTCTCTCTCTCTCACACTCTCTCTCTCTCTCTCTCTCTCTCTCTCTCTCTCTCTCTCTCTCTCTCTCTCTCTCACACACACACACGCACAAAATCTGGCTAATTTTACCAAAAATGTAACAGAAAATTTTAATAAAACTAACTATCATTTTTCTATTGGGGGAAAAACAATAACAAGTGAAAAACAGAAACGCTGAACATTTATTCTCGAATATGAACTTTTAAAATTAATGGTGACTTGTTCAGGTCAAAGTGAAATTGTAAACAGTAATATGTCATTTGAGATGCAGCTTCTTTTAGACCTGAAAGTCTCCTTGTTTTGTTCTACGCTTAGCGTCCATACCATCGCCGTTGGTTGGCTGCTAATGGACGCCGATGGTTACTATGGAAACGGGGTAGGCTTGGGAAGCAGGCGTCTCCAGCATTGCGTTTGTATAAACCTAGCGTTACTGTGTTACGATCCAATTACTGCACGTGTATAAATAACGACGCCCTTGTTCGGTTTATTTCCCTAAAAAAGTTTTCAGTTTTATGAACTCGTTTGTTTAACGTCTCGACCGAACGCAATCCAAAACGACAAATCCGTAAAGGAAGACATGCATTAATAGTTATTCATTATTTAATTAATGCAATATTATTGAATTCCCTTTCAAAAGAAGAGTACAGCGTTTGTGTAGTAGCTGAGGCGCTGCAGTGGCTGAGCTGTATTATTAGAACATTGTTGTTTTCCAGCTCTCTTTTTCCTTTTATGGAGTTTCGTAGGCGTCTCTGACTGTACTGTAAATCAGCAATGCAGTGAATTATTGAAATCTCTGGGAATCTGGAAGAGGCTTTCAATTTGGTTCGAAAACGTCTACACACACAAGCTGCACACAAGGATGGAACTCCTTCTAGATGTCCGAGACAATTAATGACATCGACTGATTTTTCGGACTCGTTTCAGTTCAGTAAAGTTTGTAGACCGAGACACGGTCGCTAGTCGGCGAGCCCAAACATGCGAGGTGAGAGACAATAGATACGATATAGTGTGCTTGTGTGTGTGTGTGTGTGTGTGTGTGTGTGTGGAGAGAGGTGTTGCTTTCGAATGAGTGTTTTGATGTGTTTCCGCTGCAAGCAGACATTTCTGTTCAGCAGGGAAAAGCACACAGATGTCTTTGAGAACACAAGCCTTGGGTGCTTTCCAAGCTCCTGTGTTGTGTTTTCTGCTTAATAATACCACAGAGAAAAAGATTGATGTTTATATCATTAAGAATTATTAATACAGGTTAAAGCCATGTTTTCTGACAGGAAACACACTCGGACGCGTCACCTTTCGTCCGTATTTTTTCCTTTTCTCTACCCCCACCCTCGACGATCCTCCATTTCTTTTCCGTGTTGCTTTCTTGCTGCTCGACTCCGTATCAACCCAACCTGTTCCAAAGCTGTCTGCATTATTAATGCTTTCCTGTCACTTTTTGACTAGAACTGGGGCACGGTTGTAGACCAGACGTAGGAAGGCGCTTGAGCGTCGGTTCAGATTTAATTTTCATCACGGTTGAGAGAAGAGTGTGAGAAAACAGTCACAGCTTTAACTTGTGAGCAAAAAAATTCCCAGCGCTCGCAAACTTGTTCACATGGATAAACATGGGTGTAACGTTGAACTACACAGAGACACATCTGAGTATCATGTGCACAAGAGTAGAAGCTAAGATCAAACTGCTAAATGATTCACTTAGTGGAAGCGGTATATGTGTGTTAGCTTGGGAAACGTTCCTCTTGGACCTTCCTCTTGGAAACCTCAGCCGTACAAATGCCGTAGAGGTTCCCCATAATACCATAGTTTATAAATAAAGCAATATTTTAAAACAGTTTTCTCCATTTCACTTTTAAAATGCTAGAATGTGCGCTCGAGATTAAAGCTAAATAGAAATATTTCAGGTCAGAACTGAACTTCTAACTGAACTTCTACTAACTGAACTTAGAATTTCACACATGAACGGCGTTTCCAGGCCAACTAACACTAACACACACACACACACACACACACACACACAGTATGTGGTGGGAACTAGAAGACTAATGTTACATTTACACATACAGTTACTCGCGGTAACAAAACGACCAGTGGTCGTGTTCAAATTTCCCTCCAGAACGGTTCATTTAAGCTGCTAATTACATCACCAACTGATAAATATTGTTCCCATGGCAACCAGTACTAGAAGTCTTGTAGATTGTGACTCGAGTTAACAAAACGACCAGTGGGCGTGTCCAAATTTCCCTCCAGAACGGTTCATTGAAGCTGCTAATTACATCACCCACTGATAAATATTGTTTCCATGGCAACCAGTACTAGAAATCTTGTAGATTGTGACTCGCGGTAACAAAACGACCAGTGGGCGTGTCCAAATTTCCCTCCAGAACGGTTCATTTAGCTTCTAATTACATCACCCACTGATAAATATTGTTCCCATGGCAACCAGTACTAGAAATCTTGTAGATTTCTTCAAAGAAATCTGAATAGAAGACAAAGGCAACAAATCCTGAAGATGTACTTAATACAGAGCTGTCATGGAGTTAAACGTCACGATCTAGCTAGTTTAGTTTAGCTCAATCAGCTAGTGGCTGGCTTGCTGGACATGTTTGGGATCTGACCCGAAAAATCCAAATCTCACATAATCTCACATAATCCGAGGATAGTCAAGGACGCTCACGTATCTTCGCTGTCTCAGTCATTGCTGCGAAGTATTTGTTGTCTAAAGTATCGAACGTCTTCAGGAAGCTGCTGCGTATTGATTGAGTTTTGAAATCGAGTTCAAATTTGCACATGCTGTGTTTTAATTGGCTTACAGACTTCCAAGGATAAAGTAGTCAAAAACTCAACTACTACGATTTAATTATTCTCAAAAATGATAACAGCCCATAATACTAAAGATCTTAGATTCAGTTTACTTTTGACCTGGATATCGGTGAGAAACGGTTACGGTGTTGGGCGAAGAAAAAAACACAGCAGGAAACTGGGGCAGTCGTCCTGCACGTTCTCACAGTGTATCGTCTAGAAAGTGAGCCAGGTCAAGACAGTCACTCTCTTGTAGTGTGCCTTGCTTAAAAAAAAGAAAAAAAAAAAGGATTGTTGGAGAAATACAGTATGTTTATAAAGGATAGTTTTACATAGGACACACTGGGTGCTTTTACAACAGAAATGTTGGAGAGAGACCGTACTATGAATGACGAGGGACATCAGGACAGTGTTGTGTCCTGAGGATTGATCCTTGTTTTAAAAATATGTTTATTTTATCACCAGTTTAACCTTTGGTCTGTGTTTTACACTGTAATTTTCACAGGAAGTCAAGACGGACATATTGCGTGGCATCACACTTTTACAAGTGTTATAGAAGAAGCCTTTATTTTTGTTACATATACAGTACATTACAGCACAGTAAACTTATTTCTTCGCATACACCAACTTTGGAGGTTGGGGTCAGTGCACAGGGGTCAGCCATGATACAGCACCCCGGGAGCAGGGAAGGTTAAGGGCCTTGCTCAAGGGCCCAACAGTAGCAGCTTGGCAGTGCTGGGGCTTGAACCCTGATCCTTCAATCAACAACCCAGAGCCTTAATTGCTTGTACCACCACTGCTCTATTTTTTATTTCATGGGGAGTTTAATGAAGGTGGTCTTCCCTGTGCATCCGCTAGAGGTTTCCTGTCCTGGCGCACACATTCTAATCTCAACCAGAGGAACAGCGAACAATATTTCTATTTGTATTTGTGTCTCAGATAATGAAATTTGTATGCACTTTATTCCGACCGCCTGCCTCTGACATTACTATTACATTGCACGCAAACGCCACAGTGAGTTTTAGACGTTTTAAACGAATGTACGACGCGCACGGCAGGCATCCTTGCGTAAATATAAAAAATGGTGGTGGACAGAAATGTATATTTAGAAAGTAAGAGATGAGACATTGTGTAGTTTCCATGTCTTCCATTGTCACTGTGATATACATACCAACTGGTTTTAGTAGAAAAAAATAAGGATTAAAAAACGGGGTAAATAGTGCGCGTACTGAGTGATGTTTCACTCACTGACAGCCAACACGGCGGCATGGAAACGTTTCTTCACCACGACGGAACCTCACCGGCGCCGACGGAAGCCTTTGATGCATATTTCACATCGTATTGATTTATCACGCTTATTATATTCTCTCTGAAATTTGATGAGAGATTACACTCGAACCAGGCGCTTTGTCGTGTATCCCTGCTGAGATTAGGCAAAATAACGGAGGGACAGTTTGACATATTTGTACATCTTGCCTTCAATTATTTAAAAAAAATTTTTGGATCCTCTACTATAATCGTGTGCGAGATTTCTATTCGACTGGATGCACGCGCACAATTCCAGAGTGATCTTCTTCTTGGTTATTTTCTTGGGAATAGCCGTGCGCGAGCAGCTTGTTTAGATTCCTTGATTGCTTTGGAAGTGCCGCACAAGATCACGGGTTTCAGTACCCCTTTCGATCGCGCCGACGTTTATGTAATTGGATGCTTTCCTGCCATTTATTGTAAAAGCTGCCTTTTGCTTTTCATGCCTCCCACACGCCGCTGAGTCAGACGAACTCTCCGTTTACACTCCAGCGCCTCATCTTGCACACATCTGAGCGTGGCTAGGCGAATAAAATCCGTGAATTTTTTGTGATCAAATTTGAGAAAAAATATGACAATGACAATAGCCCTATTCGGACGGGATTAGTTTTACGTGGGGACGTGGGGGTAAAGTAATTATTACCAGAGCTTCTCAGTGATTTTAGTCCCGTCCGAATGTGCCATCTCGGTAATCATTACGGACAATGTCAGTAAAGATTACGGTGACTTTTACCTTCTGTAAAAAGGTCCTGAAAAATGACCTCAGGTAATACTAATCCCTTCCGAATAGACCCGCTGTAAATATGTACGGTACAATTCCGTCATTTCCTGTTTAAAAGTAGTTTTTGGCAAGTTTTGCAAGCATGGAGGCGCCATGTTGTCTGTTTGCGCACGTGATAATAGGAAGCAACGTCATACGCACATGACGACAAGGAGGTTACTGTGGTGCGTAAAGCGAGTTACCCCAACCACTTCTGCTAGTTTTACTGAGATGTCTTGTCCCGTGCGAATTTTCCAATTAATATTACAGACGTCCTGAGGTAAAATTGCATTACTCCACGTCCCCACGTAAAACTAATCCCGTCCGAATAGGGCTAATGACAATTTATTTATATAGCACAGTTACTTACAACACAGTTACTTACAACGACCAATGTGCTTTCCATTAGGTACTGTAATTAAAAACAGAAAAACACACAACAAAACAAACAGAAAAATCATACAGATAACCCATCAGCCATATGCTTTTGAAAATAAAAATGTCTTTAGCCTGGACTTAAAAATATTAAGAGAAGAGGCTTGTCTAATGGACAGTGGCAAGGCGTTCCAGAGCCTGGGGGCAGCAATACAAAAAGCACGATCTCCCCTGCACTTAAGCCTCGACTTTGGGGTAAACGATAGATCCTGGTTGGAAGACCGAAGGGATCTAGTGGGTTGATACGCAGTCAATAACTCACTGAGATAAGGGGGGCCAAACCATTTAGAGATTTATAAACGAGGAGCAAAATTTTAAAATCCCCCTTAAAAAAAATCACGGAAAATATTCCGTAACAAAAACGGTTGCGTAACTATCCGTGATTTAACTGCGTTAAATTTTCTTAATGATTGTTAATAATTTTAATTCTCAGCCCGGGGTGTTTGATTTAAATTACGGCTTTAAAACACACGCTCAAATCATCACCTCAGCAAAGAAATCACGTTTTTTCAAACTATACATTTTCCCTTAAATCCGACTAACCACTATATCCATTTTTTTTCCCACACATTTTCGTTGCAGTAGGTATTAGAAACATCTTTTAACAGAAAGCCCCTTAAACCACCTCAGGATACCTGAATCATATTTTCTGAACAATCTGTGGCGCACGAGGTCCAGGACCTCCGTCGCTTGGTATCGATTTGTACTTCACTATCAGGGTCAGCCTTGTGTTATGCAATCTAAACCATATCCTGGACTGGAGAAGGCTTAAAATGATGACAAATTCTGAATCTTTCTATATAGTTGGACATAAGGAACAAGTCAGGGGGTCGGACAGGACGTTTCCTGAACCGACCAGAAATGGAAGTGTCTGCAATTTTAAATATTTATACACAAAGTGTTTAAAGCAGTACTACTTGTGCTACATCTTGACACCATTTTGGAACAACTTTCCAGGAGAATTCGGCATATTATGTAAAATCTGTGCAAAGTTTTATACAGCAGAGTGAAAGCCTGAACAACGTGAACGAATAGAGAGTTTAATTTCCTGTTTCTGTGCCCACATTAGACAGCGATGTCTGAGACTCGCTTGCCTTTATAGTGGCTCTTTTTTTTTGTCCTCTCCAAATTGCTATTACTGGTCATTGTACAGTTTTGTGTGATAGACGTATATAGAGGCAGATAGAGGCTAGTGAACCTATGTGAGGAATAAAACACTCAAGGTCTGCGGTTATAGGAGTCCAGCAATACCTCTTTCAGCATAGAGGTGTAGCAACATGTTGTACCTTTACATTTAAGAGCAAGGTAAGAGGCGGCATAGCTCTGTTCTCACGTCCTTATGACACGTCCATATGGACTGATGCAACCACGATAAACCTCCACTTAAGTGACGGGGAGATTAAAATGTGAAGAACGCTATCGATCCGGCACTCTTATCTCTGGCGTGCGGAGAAAGCACGCTCGCGACTAGCCGAGCATTGGCAATTTCTGAACCTGTTGTTTAATGATTATGTGACAAAGAAACAGAATTTTGTAAGGAAAAACGTGTTAGTAAGTAAATAGAAACCTTTAGCGAAGGGTAGATCAATTCTATACGTTTGGTAAACTTACACACGTTCGTTTTGTTTTAAAACAGTGCATTTTTTACACGTAGATGTCCCAGTCTGTTCTGTTGTCCTGCATCTGAATCGTATCATGCGTATTGTTTACATAGGCTTAAGTAGGCCGTTGTTTTGTGCCCTCTGTAGTGTGCATACACTATATAGTGGAATAGCTTAGCCTAGCCTAGCTTAGCCTAGCCGGGAAATTGTTTCTTTCTTTTCTGTCCAAGCTGAACAGCAAAGCATAACATAAAAAGCTTGTAAAATGAACCAGGACTGATTTTCTGTTACCGTGTCATCGCCTGACACGAGCTGATCCTGACTGAGTCCTGCTTGAATCTCCAGTCTAGACCAGAAGTATGTATGTAATCTGCCTTGTCACGCGTTACATGCCGGTCCTGTCGATATTTTCTCGTACGCCGTATTTTGTGAGGTGTGTAAGAAGTGTAAATTCCCTTCCGCTCAACAGCTGGACTAGACGTTTTCCACCAAGCTGGCACGAGGCTCTCAACTTCACAGTAGGCCCAGCGCTAGGGTAAAAGCCCCGTTTAACTTCCGCAGAGCAGCTTAGTAGGACCTCGGCTCCCATCTGTAATTTATCAAACGGAGACGTCAGACAAGCTGTGGAAAATTCCTGAAATTGCAGATTGTATCCTGCATTTATCTGCCCTTTTTGTCTGTGCGTGGGAGGGTTAATGCGCGTGTGGATACACACTGTGCAGGTGTTTCTGTTTTATGTCTGAAGGGTGTTTATTCTCTCTCTTGCTGTTTTTTTTTTTCCCTTCTCTTTCCTCCTCCAAGAGGTCTATACAAACACCATCCTCTAGTCATTTATCAGTAAGCCCTGCCTATTGATTAGGCTTTGTTTGTTGTAATTTATGCTTGATGAATGCTGCTGCTGCTGTGTGTGTGTGTGTGTGTGTGTGTTAAAATGTATTAAAATTGGTCTTAAAGCATTGGTCAGAGCTGTGGTGACTTTAAAACACAATCCTGGTGACACTATGCAAATAAGGACCACCAGTTCATCACAGTCCAACACACATACATATACACGCACACATCTAGGGGTAATTTAGAGTCACTAATCCATCTACCAGGAGGTGGAAACTGAAGTACTTGGAAAAAACCCACATAGACAAAGAGTTCATCTGAAGCTCCACAGAGACCGTAACCCGAGCTCAGGATCGAAAACAGGGACAACGCTACCCGCTACGCCACCACGCCGTCCCTCCGCCCCAACTCCAGCTCCTGTTACAGATACCTCACTGTCGTCTCCAGAGTTGATCTAAAGTAAGCATCATACGGCGGTTCTCCGTATCTGGAAGAGGAAATTGATCGTCAGCATTTTGAGTTTTTTTTTTTCTTTTTTTCCGAAACTGACTTTAACAGTTAGGCAGATAGAAATCTGTGAGGATCCTGAACCTGGATGCAAAATAATAAACGAATCGTTAACCATAAACTCATGATGTTGATGATACTTGCGCCTGAAATGTCCACCAGAACGAAAGGGTTTGTCGTTCCGTGAGAAAGCCGTTGTATTAGATGTCTAGCAAGGCTAGATGTAGTATAGAAATGCCACTGTCAAGCTCATCGGTCGAAATCAGTTAACTGCCTCGACGGGGTTCGTTTGAATTATTACTAATTTACTTATCTACTTACTAACTACTTATCATCAATCAGAAATTACTATCTAAATCATTGACTAGCATTGGAATGCAAATCACACCATTTTAACGCCCGCTAACCTACACGGCGTCTCAGCTGTTTAAATTTTTAGTCACGTGTCTGCGTATTATGAATCAGTTCTGATATTCATTGGTCTCTATCGGTCGTGATCTGTTTCTCTCCGAACTACTCGCTGTGATTTAGCTGCAGTTAAACTGGTTAACACTCAGACCTGCCATCTGGGACCCACACACACACACACACACACACACTGATCACTAATTAAGTCGGAGACAGCAGTGAGCAAGCCGAGAGCTGATCTGAGAGCTTGTGCATGATAAGAAGGACTAGACACCCAGCTCATATAAAAGCGTGCCTAGAAATCCAGACGTGCGCTAGATTCGCAAATCCTGTTGGATTGACGCAATATGAAAAAAGGTGATGTATTAGAAACGGATCATGTCGTCTTCTGGATATCGCGACGATGTAAGGTTGCGTAGCGATTAAATCGCACAAGCCTGACTTCAACATAACTAATAAAAAAACATGGATGAAATTTTGAAAATTTCTTCCATTTCTTTTTCTTCTATTAAACAACAATCTAACTGCACTCTCAATACCACCCCCCTCCCCACCCCTCCAAAAAAATCTCAACAAAAACACACAACAAACATTTCAATATTAAACATGTTTCTTATGTTTCCATAAAGTCAGCTTCGGAGTAAACCACAGTCATTGCTGAGGAACACGTTTGTGACCAACGGCAAGATTTCCTTGTGGATAACCAAGAGATGTTGCTTCATATGGAACGATGGTGTATGGTCAAGCACACTAGTGGGAAAATCCCAGGTAGAAGGACAAAGAATGAGAAATCAACGAAATAAGTAACAAGCAACTCTCCGTTGGTCCGAGGTGACTTTTTATTACTGGTCATCAGCACGGTTTTTAGCCCTCGTGCCCTCGGTTCAGGGCCTTTGGGTTGAAAACCGAACCCATCGTAAGCTCCAGATAATTGCAGTTCTGCTCCATAGAGCCTCTCTTTTCCCTCCTCCAATTTTAATAATGCACTTTGCATCCGATCAGGGGACTTGTTCTCTCGTTCTAGCTTTCCTCTTTATTGCCTTTCCA